>NC_053417.1:28265705-28565705 GCF_016859285.1 Xiphias gladius | reverse complement strand
TTAGGAAACCTGCGATGTGCTTCCACCGTGATTCTTCGAAACTGCCTGTTGGTGTTTTCAGTGGTCTACTAACTACACTCCTGTAGACTGACGATGCCTTACATTCGAAGCAAAGGCTGGCAGACAGTGTCATTTCTGTGATTGGAGAGGGAGGTAATGTCACGCTTTGCCAAGTGATTATTAACAGATTGTTGATAACGTTTCCAACTGGGACAGAGTCTCCACTTTTTGTCCCACATGCATTTTTGGTGCAAATTTCAAAAGCAAAATCTAGTGCCACGTTTAGACCAAGCTGAAGTGTACTGGTGAAGATTTCACAGCTTCTGGACTCAAAACTTACCTGCTGCGATCTTGAGATGCATTTTATCCCTACTGCAAATTCCTGACGCATAAATACGTAACTGCGATCTTGGGGCTTGTGTGTACGGCACTGCAACTTCTTGATCCATCTGGGACCCACATGCGCCTGTGGCAAAACTTTAAGGAACTACCGGACCTGTACGCACACTGCTACAGTAACCTCTCGACACAACCACCGTTCGATCCATGTCAACCTAGTATCCCTAGGAAAAGTGTTCAAAGTGGGGGGGGGGGTCTGCCACACAAGATTTCATCCAATGCAGGAAGTGGTGTGTCTATGCTGCGAGACAAAAATGAAGGGCGCGGAGTCCGGAGTTAGCGTCCCGTCTCACACCCACCGTTAATACTGGCTTTGTTTAACCGCGATCTGTTCCCAAACCTTAACTAAATGTTTTCCTTGCCAAACATAAACCACACCTCAACTCAATCAAATTGTTCTTGAGCCACACAGTAGGTGGATATTGCAGTAATAACAAATTTAAAAATATTGGCACTGGACATGAAAAACTGTTCAAGAATCTGCCAATATCAATGTCCAGTTTGGAAAAAATGTCCGCCTGTATCCTACGGTAGGTTTTGACCCTGCATGGGCCTTAATGTAAACCCCAGTCCAAGCTCCGGACCCACGTGCGCCTGCAATCCCACTGCATCCTCTCGGCCCTGGGTATCCTACTGCAATGCTGGATGCATCATGTGCCATAATGCATGCTCAGGTTTCAGTGAATCTGCTGGCTGTGGGGTAAAAATAGAGCGTTGAGCACAAAAAGAAATAGAGATATTAAAAAATAAAACGAAGTGAGGCTGAGACAGATGGAGAGAGCAGATGGACGAGAGGCGACGGAGACGACTGGAGAGAGTGTGGCACGAGAGGAGAGAGGGAGAAGTACTTACAGGTGTTTTGGAAGGTGTGGACCTGCATATCCACCAAAGGGAAGGATTGTCGGAAACTGTACGTAACCGAAGTCTTCTTCTTTTGGAAGATCTTTGTCACCTGAGGAGGAGGCGGAGGAGGAGAGGAGAGATGAGGGGAAAAGAGAAGGTATAATGGATTGAGGAGAGAGAAGAAAAAGTCATGGCCGAAGAGAGAATGGAAAGACAGAGAAAACGGAGGAGGAGGGGGAGTAGAAGAGAGGAAACAGCACAAGAGACAAAGGAGGAGGGAGTGTTTTATTATGCTAATCTTCGTCTTCATTCGTTTCCTCTGGTCATTTCGAGCTGAGAGATTTTATGAAATCCCTCAGTGGTAACCTCTTCTCCATAAACTGTGCATATTCTCTCTCTGCTTGTTTTTGTCACATCTGGAAACAAATTAAAATGACTGAACTGGGCCAAATCAAAGTTGGAGCCACTTCTTCTTCTGCTAAAGACAAACATAAGACGCGCTGTTCGTGGAGACCTGCTCGCAACATGCTTTACATCATTTATTTAGACTGGAGAGCTTTTGTCAGAGCCCTCCTGGTTCAGAATTCATGACGTTGCACAGATTCATATTCGGAGCTGGTTAATACCTGGCTCATGTTGTTTGTTTTTTGACCTTGACATGACCTTTGTATAATATTAAAACCGGCAGATCTTTAAAAAGGACATTTAAAAAACATTTTGACCACAGTGTTTTAAATAGAGTTGTAGGATTAACACAAACTCTTGATTATATTTCAGCTTAATATTTGTTTTTGTTGTATATTGTTCTCATGCTGTTTATTTTTTTTTTTTAGCTGTATATTACTATCCTGTTTGAATTGTCTGTCACCTTTTCAATTCAGAAACTACCCAGCGGTATAAAAGTAATTCACATTAGTTTCACCTTTAACAGCTGCAACAATAAAGTGTCCACATTTATGCATCGATAAAAGTTTGAGTAAAAGGCAGAGGACAGCCTGGCTCGAGTTTGCCAAACGGCATTTAAGGACTCTGAGAGGACGAGGGCAAAGATTCTCTGGTCTGATGAATAAAAGAAGAACATCGGGGGGGTGGGGAGGTGAACGCAGCCGGATACGGAGAGGTCCTTGAAGAAAACCTGCTCCAGAGTGCACGCAACCTGAGACGTGGGACGACAGTCACCTCTACCTGAAGCCCACGGCCAAGACAACACTGGCCTGGCTTCGGGACAAGTCTCTGACCGTCCTTGAGTGGCCCAGCCAAAGTCCAGACTTAAACCCCACAGAAAATCTGGGGAGAGACTCTGAAGGTGGCAGATCACAGACGCTCCCCATCCAATGTGACGGAGGGCGAATGGGATTAAGTGCCCAAATCCAGGTGCGCAAAGCTCGTAGAGACTTAACCAAGGAGACTGGAAGCTGGGACTGCTGCCGAAGGGGTTTCTACAAAGTACTGAATTAAGGGTCTGAATACTTTTGTAAATGAGAGATTTTAGTTTCTTTAATAAATTCTAAAAGCTCATTTTACTTTTCATGGGTTATTGAGTGTAGATTGGAATTGCCATTTTGCAGAATGGGCCAAAATGGCAATTTTAACTCAAGTCTCACAGGAAAAACACGAGACTCGATGGTGAAAGTAAAAGTTCCCTGTTTAGGAATCCATTTATTTTCTAACAGGAGGTAGGACTTTGAGACTTTCTAACAGTCTGCTGGAGTTCCCCATCAGACAGTACCAGGGCATCATGGGAGAAAGTAGTGCTCTGGTGATCCCTCTATATAAATAAATAAATAGTTCAATATTAAAAACACACACATACAAAAGGGACAGTGTGAGTCTGTGCGAGACGGATAAGGACACTAAATTACCACCTGTTTCTCTCTTTTTCAGTAAAATCCAAAACTGGCGGCAAAGAGATTCAGCTACAGACAGAGACGGTGTGTTGATTACCATCAGCAGGTCGTTGAACAGGAAGACTTCTCTCTGGTGGACGCCGCTCCTCTGAGCTCGGTTCGGATCCGGAACCTCGAACAGCTGACAGCAGCAAACCAACCTGCGATGAGGCAGGGACAGCACCTGCAAAACATAACGCGTTGTTTTTCTTTCATCAGTTAATCCGCAGACTGTTTTTGCAATTATTAATTTATTGCTTAGTCAAATAAATGTCCGAAAAAAGTGGAAACTCTCCATCATAAGTGAAGGTTTCATTTTTTCTAGTTATCTTTCTTTAGAAGAGTTTGCTGTGTAAGGTGTCACATTACTCCTACATTTGGTTTCAAAAAGTCGGTATGCAGTTTTGTAATGTACACCTAATACATACTTTGCCACCACAACAATAACTGGACTAAAAAGGACAAAAACTGGGTTACAGAGAAGTTTGAAGTTAAGGGAGATAACTTGTCTGAATTTCTTTTCTATATTTGAGTTGAAAAAGAAAAATCCTTTAATAGCTAGCATTAACAACACATTAAGTTTAGGCATATGTGCATATTTCATGTGTCAGAGGGTCTTACAGGCTTCTTGCCGACCACCATCCTCTCCACTGCCTGGACCTGGGACACGTGGTCATCGTTGGTCCTCAGCTCCCATTTCTGGATCCTTCCATAGATCGCAACCAGCAGGTCCCTGGGGATGTCCTGACCGTTATCAACACCTGATGGCAACACACAGGTCGGCCTTAAGTTTCAACTATCAAATTCTAATGTACAGAAGAAAACGGTCAAAGCTCAAGGACAAACAAAAAGCACAAAACCCGGGCGATTCAGAACAGTGCTCCCAGCTGATGTTATACACAAACACATCCTTCTTGTGAGCAACATCTTGGGTTAAATTGGTTCTTTACCCTTTAGATTTGGAGATCAGATCCTTTAGCTCAGTCAAACAGTAACTCAGTCAGGAGCACATTAGTCAAAGAAAATCTTATTTACAATCATTTCAAAACTGCAATTAGTTATATTTTGGCAGAATGGCTCTGTTCTGGGACTTCCCTGCGTGTGTGGGAAGCATAAGGCAGGGAGAGCAGCAGCAAACCCCCCCCCCCCAGGGGCACAGAACAGAGCAGGCATCAATGACAGACATGACAGGAGGAGCCGGGGCGGAGGCGGGTCGCAAAACGGTTTGCAAGGGAAGCGGAGATGGTAGGCAGGCTAAAGCAGCTTAAATACGGTGCCCTACATGAGATTTGCCAACTGGATGCATAGAAGGGAATCAGCTGAGCCATCAGCTGATGTGGGCTGGCATTGTCATCCGCTGCCATCAGCTGATTGTGGGCTGAGCTTGACTTCGCGGCCTGTCTGAACTAATGCCGCGCTCAATTTGTCTCATGGCAGAAATTGAATGAGAAGATCCGGATGAGTCTGCCCAAGTACAAATAAAGTTTCACTGTCAGCTTCACATCGATGGTAACTACTTTACAGAGAGACCCCAAATTAATAAAAGACCGATTTGATAAATTAAACAAGACGAAATTGAATAGAAAACTGCACATTCTTTAAAGCTCTTGCAAATCTTTGTAAAATCATGTTTCACTCTTTGAGCACAATCTGACTGTTACGAGTACTGACAACAGCCTGCAGCATTGCTGCTCTTTTCCAGCCAACTACTGTCTTTAAAATTTTCCAGACCTGCATTGTTTAAGACAGACTGCACTCATTAGAAAGAGATGCGGATGATCTGCTGACTGACCCCGCAGGTTCTTGATGAAGTCCTCGAGCTTCATCTTCCGCTCCGGCTTGACGTTGGGGCTGTACATGTCAGTGTTAAGGAGGATGATGGCAAAGGCCAAGATGAAGATGGTGTCTGGATTCTGGAACTGCCGGATCAGCACTGGGTTGCAAACACAGTACCGCTGACTGCAGAGAGAGAGAGAGAGAGAGAGAGGAAGTGAAGGAAACATCACAAACTCCACAGATAAGCCGTATACACTCTTGATGTAAACCTGTGGTGCAGTTTATTACCTGAAAGCCTCCACTAGTCGCTCCACCCGCTGAGCTTCTCCCTGAACTTTAATCTGAGCCTGGAACTTCCTCAGAGCGTCGTCAAGATCCATCCCAGAGAAATCCATTTCATCCAGGACACAGCTACAGACGGAGACAGGCAACACTGATCATGATCTCAAATGAAGTGCTTGTCGGATTGTCAAACAGCAGCTTAACCCCCCCCCAACTATCTTTCTGGTGTCAGAATATGGGGCTGTGTCCAACAATTTTTCTAACTTTTGAAACCAACAATTTGACAATGATTGGCCAGGTGCCGTTAGACGCATCTTTAGACATGTTCCGAAAACACAAACTAGTTTGTCTGAAGCACACTGAACCTTTAAAGCTGCTAAATGTAAGTTTGCTATCGCTAAATAGCCGACGTCAGCATTAACAGCTGTTTATTAAGCAGTCTAGAAGAAACTTTGCAAGTTCAGCATCAAATTCATTCCTACACTCGCCAAGAGCCTTCTCCAGCGGTGGAAAGCAACACCAATGTTAACTCTTGTTTTGCTTCTATCACTTCTTTTCTCCCACTGAAGTTAGCATGCTAACGAGCTAGCCCTGGCCCATCCCATCATACCACTTTGTGATAGTGAGTCAGGGCAGCGTCCAGCCCTTCCCCAGTCCAACACGAGAGGATGAAGAAGTAGCTCTGCCCAGAGGGCGTACTCTAACCTCTATTGCTAAACGCAACAATGGTTGAATCTCTGGATCAGTAAACAGCTGTTAATGCTTACGTTGGCTATGTAGCCATAGCAAAAACGTACATACAGCACCTTTAAAATGAAAAAGAAATAGAAATTAATCCCAACAAAACCTGTGTGTAAAACAATACAACACTAAAGATAAGACTATATTTCCCAAAAACCCTCTCGATATGAGTCACAGAGAGGATGCTGCTACTCATGTAATTTCCTTGTGAGGACATTTGATCCTTGTGAGGACATAAGTACATCACGGCGACCTGGGTATTCTCGAAGTGTGAATGTCTTTTACTGACTCTAGGACGTCCTTGTTGAACTGCTGCCGGCTGCCCAGGAACTCTCCGATCATCTGCCTGCTCAGTCCTTTCCTCTCCAGGATGAACCTGGCGATGCCCACCGGTGTGTCCGACACAAAACCCCTCTCGATCAGGTACTGGATCCCCTTCTCTGGTTTCCTGTAACCGAGAGGAGTCAAGACCATTTTAGCCGGTTTCTTGTTTTCAATTTGGCTTTCAATTTACTTGCTTATTAAATTAGCCGTTGTGTTCCACAATGTTACATCATGTTGTTACTCTTGTCGTTTCTATTTTGTTTTCCAGTGCAGCGTTGTAAGAGCTTGGACCTTTTTTGGTTAAGGTTTAAGACGTTAAATAAAGGTTTATAAGCTGCTTTTTATCTCACCTGTACCAAAGTCCGATGGCAGCGGTGAAATTTTGATTGTACTGCACAACAGCTATTTTTGCACTACAGATAATGGAGTGCTACACCACGCTTTTAATTAAAAAAAAAATCAAAGCTTTGAATCGTGACTACATGCTGACAGTGTTTGTTTATAGAGAATAACACAGATAAAGTAAAAAACGACCAAACGATCTCAGAAAATGACTAATGTTACTCGAAAAGCCCAAACACTTTTGTTTCAGGTAAGGTCATATTTAATTTTTCTCTGTGAAATGTGTGATGCAACCTGATTTCGAAATTTAGCGGCGTTTTAAAACTCCAGGCCCAGCCTCGTGGAGCCGCTCCTGTTTAGCTAGATGTTGTCTGACATAGCGTGCGGCAGGAACTTTGAGACCCATGAACTATCTGCATAATTTATGGTATCTAATGATATTTTATGCTATTAAAAATTAATTGAATTTCTAATGTCGGGGATTATTTACCTCTCTGGATTCTATGAATTATCAAAAGTACATGAGAGGAAGGTTAGGAATCTGAGTCTTCTTGTTGATTATTATGCGTACGTTCACAGATACAAACACACACTTACTTGTTAAACAGGTTGAGTCCAATGCGGTACTGCCGTCGCTGCACCACGTCGTTGTTGAAGGCGGGTGAGTCCCAGCTGTGGCGGCTCTCTCTCTGATAGGTCTGCTTCCCCAGCGTGGCCCCTCCCATCGGCTCCCGGAGGCTGTCACGTGAGGAGGAGCCAGAGCTGCAGTTGTTGACGGTGGTGTCGTCGTTGGAGTTGGTGGTGGTGGAGTTGACGCTCTCGTTGTCTCCGTCCGAGCAGAGCAGGTGGTGGTGGTGCAGGTGGGGGTGGTGGGCGAGGTGCGGCTGCTGCTGTGCCTCCATGTTTTGTAGCGCCAAGGAGGAGGAGGAAGACAGCGGCGAGGGTGTGAGCGGTGGCGGCAGGGGTGAGAGAGGTGTGAGTGGTGGTACAGGGGAGGGCAGTGGGGAAGAGGGGGGTTCTGGGTAAACATGGGGAAGGTGGTGGTGTTGGTGGTGCAGGTGGTGGTAGTGGTGCTGGGCGAAGTGGTGTGCGTGCTGGATGTAAGGGCTGCCGGCGTGCCCGTGGTGCATGTGCATGACGTGTGGCTGGGCGTACTGTGGGTGGTGGTGGAGGATGGTGGGGAGGTGGGGGATGGGCGACGGGTGAGGATGGGGGTGTGAATGTGGGTGTTGCAGCGGGTGAGGGAGCGGATGCGAGGGCAGGGTCCGGGCTGAGGGCATCGGCAGGGGGACGTTGGCCGGGCTGCGTGTCTGTCCCTGCGCTGTGGCCACCGAGCGGCCGTTTGGTTTGTGTTTGATGGTTCCCTGTGGCGAGTCGGCTTCGCTGCTTCCTCCCCCTCCTCCTCCTCGATCGTCCTCTCCACTCTCCCCCTCCCCTCCCGCTCCCCTCCTCTCCCTCTCTCCTCCTCGCTCGACTCCGGACGGCTCCTGCTCGTACACCAGGCGTCCGATAGAGCCTCGCTCTGACCTTAGTATTTGAACAGTAAAGTAAATGTTAGAGAGTAATTCCAGACAGGGTGAAAATACAGCATATTGTCCAAAATGGCGTCTTTGTGGAGGTACTTTGTGTGTGTGTTTACCGTGGCAACCACACGGCACTTTGTAGTTCTGGTGCAATTTAAACCACAATACATGTATTCATTTATGCTTATGCTAAAAAAACGTCATCATGAAGTCCAGCCGATTACAAAGTCTTCACAAATAAAGCATCGATGCGAGACGAGGAGAAGTTGCAGTAAAGAGTGAGAGAAAGAAAGAGAGACAGTGAGAGAGAACTACTGAGTCTGTGACGGGGGGGGGCACGTATGTCGCCAGACCCCCCTTGTCACACAACGGTCTCTTCCGTAAGATTTCTCTCTGATTTCAAAAACTCGTCAGCCGAGCCTCGTGAAGCCCTACCTGTTTAACTAGATGTTGCTAGGCAACCAAAGTGGCAGGGACTCTGAGCACCTACAGAAAAGCAAGTTATATACTTACTGAGTGATTGAAGAAATGGATTTGAAATTTTGATTACATACGGTGTTTTTGTTTTTTTGCACGTGGCCACGGTATAAGTGGGTGATAATACCCAACTTTATGTCCCAAGACTGTAAAGGATGATGCCCTGTCTCGCAAAGCAATTAAGGAAAGCGATAAGAAAGTCCTGGATCTGCCCCTTTAACCGGATCAAAACCAAAATGTAAAGGGTTCTTCCCTGGGCCACGACCCATCCCTCCGCCAAAGTTTGGCGCAAATCGGATCCTGCTGACAAATAAACCAGCAAGCCAACAAATGAAAAGATGAGCTCCTAGGTGGAGGTGAGAAAGCTTTCTGATTGGCTGTGCTGACCTGTCACTCATGTCCACTGAGCTGTCACTGGGCGGTTCGATGGTCAGGACAGGGAGGTGTCCACCTCCTCCTCCGCCTCCTGCCCTCCCTCTGTACTCCCCCCGACACTCTGTACAGGGGGTGCTGCTCCTCCGACTAGTGTTGCTGCCTCCCTCCGTCTCCCTGCTGTCCTCTCTCGCCCCTGCACCTCCACCTCCCCCTCCTCCCCAGTACTCAGTGTCGGAGCTGGAGGCGGGGCGGGAGAGCGGTGAGGAGGGCGGGCGGGAGAGAGGCGAGGAGGGGAGGCAGCCCTCGTCCATGTAGAGGGTGACATCGCTGAAGGAGGTGGTGGTGCTGTCCTCGTGCATGGCGGCTCCTCCTCCCACGCCTCCCTCCTCTCCCTCCACCTCCTCGCTCTGACCTTAGTATTTGAACAGTAAAGTAAATGTTAGAGAGTAATTCCAGACAGGGTGAAAATACAGCATATTGTCCAAAATGGCGTCTTTGTGAAGGTACTTTGTGCGTGTGTTTACCGTGGCAACCACACGGCACTTTGTAGGTCTGGTGCAATTTAAACCACAATACATGTATTCATTTATGCTTATGCTAAAAAAACGTCATCATGAAGTCCAGCCGATTACAAAGTCTTCACAAATAAAGCATCGATGCGAGACGAGGAGAAGTTGCAGTAAAGAGTGAGAGAAAGAAAGAGAGACAGTGAGAGAGAACTACTGAGTCTGTGACGGGGGGGGGCACGTACGTCGCCAGACCCCCCTTGTCACACAACGGTCTCTTCCGTAACATTTCTCTCTGATTTCAAAAACTCGTCAGCCGAGCCTCGTGAAGCCCTACCTGTTTAACTAGATGTTGCTAGGCAACCAAAGTGGCAGGGACTCTGAGCACCTACAGAAAAGCAAGTTATATACTTACTGAGTGATTGAAGAAATGGATTCTTGTTTGTTTTTTTGTTTTTGTTTTTTTGCATGTGGCCACGACTTTATGTCCCAAGACTGTAAAGGATGATGCCCTGTCTCGCAAAGCAATTAAGGAAAGCGATAAGAAAGTCCTGGATCTGCCCCTTTAACCGGATCAAAACCAAAATGTAAAGGGTTCTTCCCTGGGCCACGACCCATCCCTCCGCCAAAGTTTGGCGCAAATCGGATCCTGCTGACAAATAAACGAGCAAACCGACAAATGAAAACATGAGCTCCTAGGTGGAGGTGAGAAAGCTTTCTGATTGGCTGTGCTGACCTGTCACTCATGTCCACTGAGCTGTCACTGGGCGGTTCGATGGTCAGGACAGGGAGGTGTCCACCTCCTCCTCCTCCTCCTGCCCTCCCTCTGTACTCCCCCCGACACTCTGTACAGGGGGTGCTGCTCCTCCGACTAGTGTTGCTGCCTCCCTCCGTCTCCCTGCTGTCCTCTCTCGCCCCTGCACCTCCACCTCCCCCTCCTCCCCAGTACTCAGTGTCGGAGCTGGAGGCGGGGCGGGAGAGCGGTGAGGAGGGCGGGCGGGAGAGAGGCGAGGAGGGGAGGCAGCCCTCGTCCATGTAGAGGGTGACATCGCTGAAGGAGGTGGTGGTGCTGTCCTCGTGCATGGCGGCTCCTCCTCCCACGCCTCCTCTCCCTCCACCTCCTCCCACCCGGCCCGCGGCACGTCGGGAGGATGCACCGGTGTTGCGCCACGCACACTGTCCGTAGTCTTCGTCCTCGTCCTCCTCCTCATCCTCCTCCCCTTCTTCCTCCTCCTCCTCCTCCTCTTCGTCTCCCTCCTCCTCATCCTCCTCGTCGTCCTCCTCTCCTTCCCCTCCTGCTTCCTGGGAGTCCTCGCGGCCGGACTGGCAGGTGAGGGAGTCGTCCATGGAGTCGGCCAGGGACTTTACCTGTTACACACACACACACACACACACACACACACACACGATGTGAACAAACACAACGCAGAGATACACACATGATCATACCATCAAGTCTCCAACAGCGGGTGCAGTTTTGTCCGTCGATGTTAAACTAGCATGAATGAAACCCAACACCCGGTGCGAAGTCTCCCAGCCTTCCCTTTATTGGTCGGGCTTTAACATGAACAGTCTGAACAGTTAAGTGGTTCATTGTATTAGTTGGTGAATATAACAGAAAAAAAGCAGATTGGTGAGAGTGACGCGTTGTTTTACTGATGGAGTTTGTGCTCTGGAAACTCAGTATACGCTACGATGAGTTTACCATGTGAGCTGTTGCAGTAGGCTACGAGTAGATCCACGCCTCTTAAGTTGTTTCCACCTGGGTTTTATTTGTTCACGCTGGCTAATTTGAGACGCTGACGTTGTTTGAATGCCAGCTTGTACATTCTAATCTAAGGAGATGCACGTTTCCGCAGCGCTGACTCCATCAGTACGTCAACTGGTTTCTCCGGAGCTTGGCGTTAAAAGCTGAGGAGGTGACAAGTGTGTTTACCTGCTTAGAGAAGGAGTCGTCCATGTCTCCTGCGTCCTCTGAGCCCTGCTGACCTGCTGACCCCTGACCCTGCGGCTGACGCTCATCAAACGAGTACTGGACCCACCGAAAACAACCACACGCACACAATCAATACAAGAAAAGAATCGGCAAACACTGATGTTTTTGTGATGGAACACTTCCTTATGTTTTTATCGTGTATGTCTATTTATATATTATTCAAGTGTGTGTGAGTGTGTGTGTGTGTGTGTCCACCTGCATCCTCATGTTGGACAGGATGATGCGCCGGGTCATCCTGCTCTCGGAGGCGGAGCTGCGAAGCCTCTCGAAGTTCTTGTTCATGCGGTACTGCCTGAACGCTGTCTGGATCGTCCTCGCTGCCCGCCGGGACACGAACTGGCCCCCGTACTTCCTCTCCAGCATCTCCACCTATCAGAAAGCGGGGTCATGCACTGGCAACCAATCGGGGAGATTCGGAAAATCACGGAACAGAAAACAGACTACGCAGCCTAACAAGTACCAGGACAATAGATAATAATATTAATAATTACTAAATCCCCCAGGATCTCCAGGCTTTTCAAACGTAGACGTTTAAAATATCCCTGGATCCACTAGTTTCTGTAAACCTGAATGTACCGATTTCCATAAAGGTTATCAGGTTGAAGCGGTAATTTAACAGGTCAACAAGCCCCACACATGGAGGCAGAGATCAGTAATTTGTGTTGCTCATTACCGGCAGGACTAAGCAGCAAGATCCCAGAGTAAACACGGCTTTTGCTAAAGGACTGATCACATGCCTCGGTTTTGTCTTGAATCAGTCAAACCAATCCAAAGGACATCCCAACACTGGGATGCACTGATGTGGGTATCAGATGTGATAAAAACAGGCAAATCGTGACACAGTGCTGAGCATCCATCCACAATGTGTGTGTGTGTGTGTGTGTGCATGCGTGTGTGTATGTAAAACAATGGGCGTGGGCATCGTACACTGCTGGTTTGAAAAGGCTGCATTCAGCTCAGAGCGTAAAAGAGACGATGGCATGAAAACACCACCGGACCTGTCCGCAAGTCCATTACTGTGGCGCTGTACCTTCTTGTCCTGGAGGTCTGTGGAGAGCTCATAGCTGTCAGAGAGAGCCTTGCAGCGTTTGCTCTCCTCCTCCTCTTGCTTGCGGAGCGCCAGGCTGGCCGGCTGGTGTCGGCTGCGCTGAGCCCAGGCAAGGCTCGCCGGGCTGGGGGGAGAGATGGGAGAGCTGCCCTGGAGTAGAAGAGGAGAGGGAGACAGGTAATCAGTATCGACTGAGGTAGTTTTAATTGGAACTTATTCAGGGGAGGCTGACCGAGCTGTTTCAGATTCATACCCCGAAGTCTGTGGTGAGGAAAGAATAAGGTAAAAGTAGCAAAAACACAAGTTAAGAGCTGCTGTACTTCAACGCACTGCTAGCGCTGCTATTCCATTATGAGTTTCTACAAGGCTGCTCTTTTCCACCTGGGTTGGCTCGCAGAGACAGCCCTGTAAACCAGCTAATGACAGCTGAGGATGTCAAACTCCTTAAACCGCTGTTATTTCTGCTCTCTAATTACAATTCCTCTTATTTTAGCAAAATAATTATAAGCTTGCTACCAGCCTATAGGGTTAATTACCCTGGTAGTAAGTTGGTAACGATTTGGAGCTTCGGCCATGCTGCTGTTGCTTGCTGTTCAACTTTTTTTTTAAAGTGTGGGTTACTTTTGCAGCTTTGGCCGCTGCCCTTACCGAGCAGCACAGTCTTCAGTGTTGTCAGGTGTACGATTATCATTGAGTTTGTATTATAATTTAGCCTTTTGTTTGGTTTACAATAGATAAATCTGAAAATTTATCATGATTTTTACACCATATTTATTATTTTTAGTGACCAGTTTTTTTTTCCTTGACACTGATATGACACAAAGCTGATTTGAAACCAGCCTAATTATTTTTTGTACGTTCACTATGTGTATAATCTATTAGGCAAACTGACCCTGGATCTGTCATAAACGATCCAATCGCATCTGTGCTGCGGCCTTGTGCGACAGCCACTGTCAGTGCTAACAGCCTCTCGTAAACTCTGACTGTATTTAACAGCTTCAAGTGTCCGATCGTTTCATTTGGCCTCATGTCCTTTTTGGTTTTTGGTGCAAAAATTTTTAACCTTGCAACTGTTTGCTGAAACGCTAGGATGGCTGGTTTGTGTCGTCAGCTAGCATGCTTACTAGCATTGCTTGTCAACATGCCAGCTAACTAGCGTTTGGTTTCTTGGAAAGCCTGCTAGAATAGTTTAGTTATCTATCTAAACTGTTGTTGGCAGTAAAGTTATTCTTTTCCTGCCATTTTTAGCAGTTACCAAGCAGCGCAGGTGCGACACCCTCTGGACGGGAGTGGGGTTGTCCTGCATGTAGCCCACGAAAACCAAGACAGATGCGTTCAGATTTCTTTTCTCTTATTCGTTCTTTCACCATTAGAAGTCCACAAATGGTCCCAACATCTTTTCAAAGTCTCTGTATTTTCCCTTGAATTACAAATATTACAATTTTTTCCATTGATAGTGAGCTTGAAAGTCATTTTAGCCACTGGCTTAGAGTCAGTTTTAATGGATTCACAACACTTAAGCTACATAGTCGGAACTATATCAAGTAAACATAAGGAGTAAACAAAGTCAGAAAATGAATCCAAATTTATGTAGCAGAACTTTGTTTTTTCTTCTTTCCCATTAATCATCTCATGACCCCTCAGATTTATCTGGTGACCCTTTGGAGGGGCCCGAACCCTAGGTTGGGAACCAGTGGACTAAACAAGCTAACTGTGTATAAAGTAGCCAAAACCGGCTCCACCTCGAGCAGCTACAACAGTAAAATGCTGCTGAAGCATCGAAGCATCAGTGTTAATAATGTAATTTATTACTGATTTTTAATTACATTAAGCTGGTGACACTTCTGGCCTTTTACTGAAGTAGGGCTTTAGTGCCCGATTTTTATTGTGGCGCCGGTGCTTTCGCTTAAGTAAAGGATGTGGGCCATATCCCAAAGGATCCCTGGGATTGTATGTGTTCCAAAGTTCAAGAATGAAGCACCACAGTGAAGACGATGTTTCCTTCGTGGAGAGACGGAAAACATTCGCACATTTTAAACATCTGTCAAGAAATCAGATTTCATAACTTCCTTCAAAAATACGCAGCTCAAACTTGATTGGTTTGGCTGCAAACCAATCGTGGTCTTCAAACCAAATCAATGGCTGCAGACCTGTTGTGTGTGTCTTCCGTGTTTGTGTTTCAGGGTCGGTACCTGTGTGTGTGTGTGGGAGGCTCCCAGGGGCCCGCTGGTGGAGGCAGAGCTGTAGGGATCGCAGGGGCTGGAGAGGGGGCTGTTGCTAAAGCGATGGAAGGGAGGTGAATGGCCGAAGGATGAATCAGAAAAGGTGAGCGCCTCCGGACACTGAGAGTCGCCCTCCACACTGAGAGAAAAAAAGACAGGGGGGGTTATCCACCTGCTAATGTTGATCACATCAGGTAAACTGACTGATTCGATAACGTGTGTGCGTTTCCTGTCCGAAAAAAAAGGTTAAGAAAGAGAAAAAAGAGGGAGAGAAAAAACAGGATGAATGGAAAGGAGAGTTGATCTGTACTAAAGAGAACAGAATCAGGACAAACAGTGGGATGAGGAGGAGGAAGATTGTACAGAAAAAGACAAAAGTGAAGGAGAGGGAAAGAGGAGAAGAAAATTACATGACAGGAGAAGACGATGTGATGACGATGATGAGGAGGAGAAACACAACAAGACATGGAGGGAGGGTGGTCGAAGAGTACAAAGGGAGACAACAGAGCAAGAAGAGGACGACAGCGGTACAACAGAAGGGAGAGGGGGAAGAGAGAAAGGGGAAACAGGCGGAGAGAAGACAAGTCAACTGACTGCCCTGGATCAAACCAGACCAGACCAGACCAGACCAGACCAGACCAGAAATCAGACGAAACAAACCAGAAAACCAAACCTTACCTAAACAAACTAACTGGTCTAGATAAGACTAAACTGGACCAAGCCGGTGAACCTGGAACAGATTAGACTAAATGCGGGTAATTGAGACAAACTGGACCAAATCTGAAAAAACTTGACCAGACCAGTCAAGCTGAAACAAAACAAACTAGAGTAAACCAGATTAAACTCGACCGAACAAGAAATAACTGATATAAAACAGGACAATTTTGGACCAAGAAAGACTAACAAGGCTGAAACAGACCCAGTGGATCAAACTGGAGTAAACTGGACCAGACTAAATTGGAGCAAATTAAATTAAACTAAACTAGACTAAACCTGGACGATTCAGATTGAACTGGAGCAAAGAGACAAACTGCACCAAACCAGACTAAACTGGACTCAACCATTTTGAACCAAAACAAACCAGAACCATCATGATCAGGCAAACCAGCAAACTAAAGAAACTGGACCAAACCAGACTAAACTGGACTCAACCAAATCAAACCAAAACAAACCAAACAAACTGAGACAAACGAGATTAAACCAGACCGGTTCTGCTTCACACTGGTCAGGTGACAGTTTGACAACAGATAAACCATCGGTCACCGGCTCAGCATCCTCTGAGAGACACATCAGTGTCACCGAGAAACACTATGACTGATAGATGATCAATCTATTAATTGATTAATCAAGGAGGAGAAGGAATGTGTGTGACGGCTTTCAATAGCTTAACTTTCATCATCAAAGGGGCTCTTCAGTGTTAATCTAAGACACCTGTGAAGTTGGCACAGCAGCTAATGTGGGCACTGCCAAGCTCACACACACACACACACACACACACACACACACACACACACACACACACACACACACACACACACAGGCACACTTACACAGACACACACACACAAGGTCTCCCACACACTCATGCTGTGTCTCTCGCAAACAAAACTCACTGTACACCCACACTCACATACACTGTACACACCCCCATACAGACACACTCGCACAGACACACACAGACACACACAGACACACACAGACACACACTCACACACATACTGCTGTTAGCCATGAGTCACCCTCATGTGACTCAGTGTGTGTGTGTGTGTGTGTGTGTGTGTGTCTGTGTGTGTTTGTGTGAGTGAGTGAGAGAAAGAGAGGGAGAGAATTGAAGAAGAGCTGAAGACATTATTCGGGGATGATGTGGCATTTACATCCCTAAACTTTGACACACACACACACACACACACACACACACACACACACACACACACACACACACAGAGACACAGACACACACACACAGAGCAGAGAAGTGACTGCACTCATAAATCCCAGTGAGGCTCTGCATTAAAAACTGAGGGGAAGGTACTCTAGATAATTGCTAACTGTCTCTCTTTCCTCTTCCTCCTCCTCATCATCATCTCTCTTCTCTCCTCTGTCTCTTCCTTTGCCTTCCTCACTTTCCTCTCATCTCTTCTCCTCCATCATTCCATCATTTCCTCCTCTCTCTTCTCCACCCATCTCCTGTTCATCCTCTTTTTCCTTTCCTCCTTTCCTCTCGCGCCCTCTTTCCCCACTTACTCCCTTTGAAATGACCTGCATTTATATCCGAACCTGTCTTAAAATATGTTCAGATCTTCACCGAGTTGCAATGATGAACAGACACGATCGATCGTGTCATTGCGTCGTTCTTGTGCGTACTGAACACATCATTCAAACATTCGCAGTGTCGGTTGAAGAAATAACGGGAACCCCTCGGCTAACGACGTCAGCGAAAGCTAACTGGAGTCGGGGGTTGGCAAACCCGGAGGTTTGAGGTCTGGGTCGGAGCTGCTCTGACTTATTTTGAGTTTGCCGTTCACAAGAAGCATCTGCTGATGTGAACCAGGCCTCGCAAAACGGAGGTCTCAGAAGACTGAGGATGAAGAATTGTTGATTCGTGTAAAGTTGTAGAGGTTAAGAGTTCAGATATTCGTCAGTCCACACTCGGACAAACTGTGCGTATAAACGGAGACGATGCGGTTCTGTGGCTACTCCGTCTCTAGAAGTGGGCCGAGCTGAGACGGCGCCGAAGGCACGAAGCAGAATGATCAGTGAGGTAAAAAAGAAACTCAGAGTAAGAGCTAAAGGCTTCAAGGAATCACTGGAGCTGGTTAATATCTCTGTTCACGAGTCGACGATACACAGATCACGGAGCACGGTGCCCGTGGCAGGACACCACAGAGGAAGCAGCTGCTCTCCTCTCTCCTTTTATTCTTCCTCTCCCCTCCTTTCCTTTACTTCTCTCCTCTCCTCAATCTTTTACCTCCTCTCCTCCCTCAGTCAGCTGAGGCTGAGCCAGGTGCAGGGTTGAACTGAGGTGAGGTGTGTTTGATTTACACCCCAGCTGTGCAGTCAGCACCACGCTGGCAGCTTCCTCTGGCAGGCGGCGGTGCGCTGAGGTCACGCAGTAAACTTCAGGTGACCCTGACGTTAGAAAACCATCACATCTGTGCCAGATTTGACTTTTAAAACTTCCGTCTCCATCTTTGCTGCTTAGCACCCTGAGCCGTTCTTGCTAGCGGTGTTGTTCCTCCCCCGGTCGGAGCGATCTTAATCCGTTCATAAAACCAGCACCAGTCACCCCCCGAATAAGATGTGTGGAACACCTGTTTGTTTTTAAAGTGGGCTATCAAAACCTGGCGCGCAACTTGACACAAGGGCCTAATTCCCACCGGGGATTACTGTGGGACATGTGCCCCTCACTTTTCATAGTCCTTCCTTTGTCCCCCTCACTTTTCTAGATCTGTGTTGATATGTTTTTGATTAACGAGTCTGTCAGTCGTCCGTTATCTTTACGACTCAGCGTCTCGCGGCCCAAGATAACATCTTGAAATGTTTTGTTTTGTCCAACCAACAGTCCAAAACTAAAAGATATTGAGTTTATAGAAAAAAAGCAGGGGAAAAAAGCAGCAAATCCTCCAAATGGAGAAGTTGGAACCAGACATTGTTTTTGCAAAAAAAGATGAGTGAAGAGGATTTTAAAAAAAGATTTAAAAAAAGTCACAAAGAATTGTGGTCTACTATTTATGGTTAAAAAAAAAAGACATGAGGCAAGTTACACTTTCTTTCTTTCTTTCCAGTTGGTGCAACAAAAGTTAAAAGCGGTTTATACGATATCTGAGGGAGTTTGTTAACTTCTATCACAACTTCAGACGTATTCCCTGCTGCAGTTCAGTGGTATAGAAATGAAATTTCCAGGAGTCGGGGCTGCTTCTAGTCGACATGCATCTGTAACTGCTGTCACGTCATCATCATCTGACCACATTTCCAGATGTTTCTAGGCTAAGTGCTTAACGTCTACCAAGGGGTTAAAATATTCGTAAGATTCATAATAAAAAATGCTGCATGTAACTCCAGTATCTGCTGGATGCACAGCCGAGATCCTGGTCTGTCTCACTGTAATATTCTCTAAAATCTACCTGTGAAAACACCGCAACACAACTACACTCCGCAGAGTCCGGCACAACACACAGTAACACCCACAATTCTCATAAACCCACCGCAGCACGGAAACAAGATAACACTCACACGTAAACCTTGGCTCTGCTCGGCAGCTTGTTTTTCCTGTGAAACCGCATGAGTCCGGGGGAAGAGGACAGACACACACACGCGCACACACACACACACACACACACACACACACACACACACACACACACACACACACACACACACACACACACACACGCACACACACACACACGCACACACACACAGCAATGAGGTTCAATAGAGTTTTTCATATTTATGTTTCTTTCTCATATTCTGTTACTCCACACACAGAAAAACACACACACAATCACACACTTAAACATACACTCTGTTTCTGTTTGTCATTCTGCATTCATGGCCAGGGGCGGTAACTAACAACACACTGGTAGCACCACACACACACACACACACACACACACACACACACACACACACACACACACACACAGACACTGATTAGAAATCTATCTGATTTATGTGGGTTACAGTGTCAAAGCAATAATGCCAGTTCCTGCACAAACAATACAAACACACTCTGAAACACCGAAGCGTGGATGAACTCACATGTGGTTATTAACACACAGACTGCCTCTCTCTCTCCCTCTGTCCTCCCCCTCCCCAGCCAGCAACAGGCCGAACACAAAGACCATCAGGAGCCTTGAAACATTCGCGTCGTCAGGTGGAAAACAGAGTCACTTCTGGTGACCGCCTCGGCTTTTCCAAGGCACCGTCTGACCATAATGTTAACCACAGTTACTGTCTTCTGCCGTTTCCCCCCGACTGTCTGTGCGCTAAGAGACGGCAGACAAGGGGGATTCCCCAACTCTGTGTTTAACATGATCTGTTCTGGAAATTTATGGGCACAGATTTAGCAAAATACTGACAGAGAACTGTAACTAAAACTGAGTGCCACTGAAAACGACCCTACGAAAAGAAAATGTCAGGGAGAAACACTTTGTAATGCACAAGAGGTCTAAATGAATCAAGTGCTCTGCGGGAGATTATAGCGTCTGGATCATCACTTGCCAAATCCGAGTTTAATTTCTTTTCACTTTTTGAGTTCAGGGTTTGATTTCAAAGCCAGATTGTGCTGTACGTTTAATGCCAAAAACAAAAATCTCTCCATTTAAAAGAGGCTGTCAACATTTTGAATCGGTAATCCATCCATCCATTAACTCTGCCGCTTATCCGCCGAGGGGTCGTGCGGGGTCGGAGCCAATCCCGGCTGCCGCTGGGCGAGAGGCGGGGTACACCCCGGACAGCCTATCCCAGGACTGACATATAGAGACAAACAACCAGTCACACATCTGCAGGCCACTGAGAGCCGCCAATTCCCCTGCCGGGGTTCGAACCCGGGTGTCCCGTGCCCAAAACACTTAAAGCATCAAACACTGAAATTTGAAAAACAGAAATGGGACTTGGGAAAGGCCCCCTGCTCGGCCGTGAGTGTGTGTGTGTTGCGCCGAGAGGCCGCGTGAACCCGGCAGGTAGCGGCTCCGCACCGGCTGCAAACAACAGCCATGACAAGCAGGAGGTGAGGGTGCAGCACTGCGACAGAGCAGGCAGCGACTCCCAGTGAGACGTGGTCGGTCTCTGGAGGAGGGGCGGGGGGGGGATGACCTGACTGTCTCACTGACTCACCAATAAATGTCCCCTGCTCCAGAGGGCCAGGAGATAATGTGGAGAATCAAACATTTATTTACTTAGAGAGCAAAGTTTGCTCAATAACTCTGACGACGTTTGGTGCTTTGAGAGCGTTTTTTAATCCTGCGTTGCTTCATCCGGTTGAATCAGACCCCGGTTTGCTTCCCCCATTGGTATGACGTTTGTTTGGGCAGAACACAGCAACAGAGCTCAGGCGTGGACCAAAACAACCACTCAGAGACCCTTTAGAGGAAGCGCTCTCGGTGCGGAGCCCTTCGTTTGTGGTGTGAACTTGATCTGACCAAACAAGTTCACTAGCTCGTCCACCTGAGGAGAACTAACGACAGGTTGGACATCGTCTCGAGGGGCTGTTTGGTCCCTGATCCAGAGCCGCACGAGGCGAACTGCAGGTGTGACAGCACCCTGTTCGTGATCCGCTGCTCTGGTGCACTGGAGCGGAATCGGTGTCACGCTGACGCTATCAAGACAAACGGGTGTCGGCCAGATGTGGCCAACCTACATTAAATACTCATTTAGCGTCACTGTTACCATAAATCATAACAACACAATTTGATAGACCTTTTAATTCCTATTTGCCGAAGCCTGAAACGGCAGCACCCGGCTCCCTGACTGTGACGGACTGTATGCCAAAGTGTGTGTCTCCAGAGCTTTTAACCACGTCTGACAGTCTTCCTCAATGGATGGCGTTTGCTCAGTCATCACGGATGTCAGAGACAATGACGGTAAGTGTGAGATCCAGTCAAGGCTCGTAGGTGAGTTATTGATTCCATTTTTCTTTTTGCCGACCTACTTTTTCAAAGGAGAAGACTGAACATTCCAGCTCGGTGTTTAATGCATTTAACTCTTTTCTTCTCAACCAACTGTTCTTCCCTCCAACACTTTGGTCTCGATCAAGATATCTCAACAACTGCAGGACAGATAAGGATGAAATTAAGAATAGATATTCACGTCCACACAGGAAAGGAAAAGGAAATATCAAACTCTGATGGTCCCTTCCTGATCGTATTCCTGCTCCCCGAATGATGAACCCTCACATTTTAACCCTCGGGTCAAGTACGTTTACGTTTTTAGCTCCGCCGTTGTTCTGGCTCTAAGAATAAATGTAAATCCTTTTTTTTTTTCTGTCCAACAATTTCATATTGTGGCTGTAGTGAACACTGCAGCCTCTAGGTGACGCCAGCGGGACCGTAGTTTTCTACAGTGCCTTTGCTTGAGAAGGACATTTCGATTGGCTTCTGTTTCCTCTGCCACTAATGTCCCCTGTAGGCCACCGTAGCCTCCAGGTATCACGCTGCAGCATATAATACAGAGCAACTCTGATTTACAAACCTCAGAACACGGCGCCACATGGGAACAAACACACACACACAAACACACACCTGCAGCTCTGTCAAAGTCACTCACACAGGAGGTCAGTGTGTCCGTCTGTTGTAATTAATAAAGTTCTGTGATTAACTGTTGAGCTCCGTAATTACATACACAGCTCAGGACAACACCTGCCCCTTATGTGTGTGTGTGTGTTTGTGTGTGTGGGTGATATTAGCAAGAAACTGTTCATTTCCTGAGCTTGGGAACCGATATCCGTGATAAAATACTAAAATATTACGATAATGGCCTATTACAGATGTATTAGTACTCGCATATATGTTGTCCGATATGTGCCGATATGAAAACCTTTTTTTTTTAACATAACATAATGTAGAAAAAGATGCTTGGGGTAATTACGAAAACATGTCGTCACATTTAAAAGTGTGGTTTTCCACTTGATATATAATATATATGTCTATTCCTCAGACTGAGGAACACGTGGTGGCTGACATTTGTCTCCGTCGTGGTCTGAAGCACAGTGTGAAGTCCTCAGACTGAAAATGTGACTCACAGTGAGGGCAGTGTCTTTCCATTCACGTTTCTGAGGCCAGATTGTCCCAGGGATTGGAACCAGCAACCACCCTGCTCCACTGCCCCGTAGGCTCGCAGCGCTCTACATTAGGACACGACGGGGACTCTGGGAAATGTGTGTTAGTGAGACACAGTTTACCCTCGCCTTGTTTTACTAGAGAGAGAGAGAGAGAGGGAGGGAGTGTGTGTTTCTGTATTGATGTGTTGCTGTGTGAATTTCTGAGTGTGTGTGTGTGTGTGTGTGTGTGTGTGGCTTGTTGTCCATACAGGCACCAAATGGCACGAAACCCTGAGGCATCGAGCTACTCACAACCACTACAGTACATGCGAGTCATCCCCACCTCTCTCTCTCTCTTGTCTTTTGCCTCATGCTCCCCTACAGATGGCCTTGTGTTTTCTGTCCTTCTTCATGTCCTCTCACTCGCGTTCTTTCTTGAGTGCACGCGTTTCTAGCGTCTCTCTCTTTACTTTTTGTCTTCCGTCTCTGTTTCCTCGACCCACTTGCTGAACATTGATGTTGGATGATTCCACAGAAACTCCAAAAGTGCTTTCGGTGCCGGTGTGATTTTACTAAACTTTCCCTACAGAACTACGGGGAACCATACTCACTACACCCACTCATGGAAACTATAGTCTGGTTGATATGTGGTCAAAACTCTGTCATTAAAGTCAGGTGATATTCTATATTTTTATTATTATCAACAAATTCCATGAAAAGACCAAAACCAACAATGAATTACTCCTGTTACAGGTATTGTGTATATATCCAAAGCCTGATTTACATTATCTGATTCCTCTGTGCCTTAGAGCTCTATTGCCGTCCAAACACCCATCCTGTTCTTCGTTATCGTGAACACACACACACACACACACACACACACAGACACACTGTAGTTTATTTTGAATCCCACACACCCCGTCCCGCTGCCCCAAATACTCACTAAAGCATCAAATGTGGATTAAACGCAGCTGAAAATTAAATATTTGTGAGGTGTTTTTAAAGATTTACGTCTTCGGTAGAAACCAGCGGGCGCCGAGCCGAGAGACACAGACAAGAGGAGGGAAGTCAGAAAGATGGACTAACAGATTGTTTGTCAGCTTTGGTCTTTTCCTTGGGTTTCTTGACAATATCAAAACTACAGAATAACAGTGTTAATATCAGTCTTAAAGAGGGGTAACATTTGGTTGGAAAGTTAGTTCGTTAGACACATAAGTCGAATATAACAGTCGTGATAATATATTAACCAGCAGATCTGTCCTGGTTCCAGATCTCTGATTTGTTCAGTGATTCAAACAGCCTTTGTCTGGCGTCGTGGTCACTGTTGGCTCTGACTGGAGGACAGTTGACCAATCAGAGCTTTGTAGGTTAAATCAACCTACATATACATGAAAAATCACAACAGAAACTGTGACAATCACGAGTGAAATGAACCGAAACAGCTGTACGGGGTCGCTGTGCGTCGACTTACAAAAATAACTCAGAGACAAATATCTTTGATGAACCCGGCAAACATGAAGTTATCTGCTTCCGGCCACGGCTACCAGAGCATCTGTGCTGACTGAAAATGATGCTGGAGGGATGGACACGTCACTCTCCACTGGCTGGTTAGGGCAATTAGCACAATGTCATCAACTGACTGGATCAAAGGAATCAAAATGGCAATTCAGTCCCATTATGTGGCTGAAGCAGCTGAAATATAGTCAGTTAAATGCGGTTTAAACGATGGTATCTAACCTAAAAAAACCTTTTAATTTTCAGCTAAATCTAACCCAGTTTTAATATCTTGACATCATTTGACCTGTAAATTACTGGGCAGGGGAAGACTTTGACATATGCCTTACATACAAATCCCCACCCTGAGCTCCACACATGCTGCATAACAATGCTTCCTCCTTTGGCATAAGCGGCAAAATAAGTCAACATCCAGTAGACACCCCGTGCCGATGCTTAACTGTCCTTCAGAATCATCCAACACGGACGTGAGTCCTAAGACAATGGGCTCGATGTTAATCTATGTCAACACTATCAGGTCCAAATGTAGAAACACAAATGAGGCGAAGGCATAACAACAGAGAACCAGTTCCACTGTATCAATTTTGGCACAGAAGGTACCGTCAGTTTCAACTTAAATAAATTCCTCATCGTCGTTGAACTGAAATTAAGTCTCAGGTAACTGAGTTTGGGACCTGAGTTAAATGTTCCCTGCTCTCCAGAGGCTGATGGATCTCTACAGAGAGGATAGAGAACACAAGTTAAGCAAACACGTTCTCTCCTCGCCGGCTGATCTAATTTGAGGTGTGCTTTATTCTCTTGTGGTTTCCCTGCTCCTCTCTCACAGCCTGTTCCAATCTGCTCTCTCCATTGGTAAATTGTCAGAGCGCCAGAGGCACAGCGCACTGTTTTGAAAGGAAAGATGTGATTTGATTGGGCCTGACTGGTTTAGGCCCCTAACACATCAACTGATCCTGGATTCAATCTGTTTTCCGTCCTGCTCGTGTTTCCACCTGAGCTGCAGCTGCACCAAACACCTCTGGACACCAAACGTCCTGTCGTCAGCCACGTGTGCTGACGAGCACTGCTCCATAAATTCTGAATCTGCCTGAGGCCTGCAGC
The DNA here is from genome assembly GCF_016859285.1 of Xiphias gladius. NCBI lineage: Eukaryota > Metazoa > Chordata > Actinopteri > Istiophoriformes > Xiphiidae > Xiphias > Xiphias gladius. Next base: position 28,540,590 of record NC_053417.1, on the reverse strand, counting down.
ACTCTTCTCCCACCCCGTTTATCCCACCACTTTTCTTTTCATTTCATGTCCGTAGCACCCCCCAGTTCCAACCCATAATCTCTCGTTTCCTCCTCCTCGTCAACCGCGATTGGTCAAATGAAGCTTGGCATCACCTAATCCGGGCGAAGCGCGGAGCATAACGCTCACGTCTGAAAGCTAATTTTTCCAAGATTGCAAAGAATCTGATTGGCCACATATCAGATCTGCTTTTATCTCCGTCTGCAGAGTCGGGTGGTGGAGTTAATGAGATTGGACAGATAGCCGTGACTGGTCAGATGAGACATGGCAGAGACGTTATTGCATAGCTGCAAACTCAAGTGGGCAGAAGAAGGTGACAGAACCCCTGTCTCAGGCTACGGTAGTCCAGTAGACGCCTCCGGTGTGTAGGAGTTTACACAGAAAACAAAGAGCGTGACCGCGAATGCTGTCGGCTGCACTTCCCTGAGAAGCGACCACGCGTGTCTCGCGGAAAATGAATACCGTTACTAACCAGACTTCCCCACGCAGCGCTTTTAGTGGTTCGCCGCTGTCACTGGGATAAACAAAGCCGATCTAGCTTGTGTTTCTGGTTTTGAAAAGCGAAAGCTTACTGAAAAGGGGTTTCACTGACGTTCAGTTTTCACTGGAGACAGGGGGACACGTCCTCTCACTTTTCAAAGTCCTACTTTCATTTCTCCCACTTTTAAAGTTGCAGTTAGATTTTCAGTTAGACTCACTAAAACGTCTCTCAGCTGTGCCCTCTCACCGTCTGGCTGCCATAGAATTGATGAAAAGGCTAATATCCTCATTCAGGTTCACCTTTAGTTGTTACTTTTAAAGAAGTAGGCTATGGAAGTAGCAACAAGTGCGTTTTGGGGCTATCGCTGCCTTGGTTGTCCCGTCCTGACCATCTCATAGGGGGTAAAAAGTGACTTTAATTGAACATAACCAAAAATAAAAAGAAAGCCATGAAATCAAACTACTGTTTTACTATCATTAGGTATAATGTTCATTATCATCAATTAGTCATAACATTAGCTTACTAGCTAGCTGACATTATCTAAAGACAAAGTCAGTGAGAATGAGCGATGACCTGATCAGTTCCCAGTCAAACCACTGTCTGTTAGCTTGTCGGGTTCAACGGCGCAAATGTTTTTCATGCACTTTAATCCAGGTCTCTGCTCTTCAGATGACCTCTAACCGTCCATCCATCAGCCTGTCAGAGCTTCAGCCACTCCACTGTGTCATTATGAATGATGGCCGCTGGAAATCCAGTCAATCAAGTCTTAAAAACAGCCATTTCTCAGCCTGGTGATGATGGATGGATGGACAGAGCTTTCACTCAGGGTCATGTAACCCTCACTCTGGCTGCCTTGGCTTTTAACACCAACTGTGGGTCCCTGATGCAGATTTCTGTCCGGGCTGGATAACCATCCGGGCAAAGCGGGCAACTGAAGCTCGCACCACTGAAGTAGAATATCAACTGTCAGTGAGGGCAAGGAACCATTTCTCCATCATAGGATGGTTGCGACCACCGAGGCTGAGCAAGTTAACTCATTCAAAGAGCATTTTTTTCTGACCAACAGTCAAGAAACCCAAAGTTTTAAATTCACTATCATAGAAAACTAAAATTTTCACTTTTGAGAAGAAGTGAATTTTTGACATTTTTGCTTATGATTAATCGATCAATCAATTATCAGGATTGGTGCCGCATACTATAACCTGGGTTTTTTCAGTGGTGATAACCTTTACATACTCACTCCTCAGAAACCTCTGTATTTTACATAAATCCTACATTTTTCCCGCAGTGCTGCTGTAGTCCGCTGAATCGCAGTTTCTATCCCCAGGCTCTATCGCAGAGTTGTAAGCACCGGCTCTGCTGCTCCCCCGGGTGTCAGCTGATACAGGAGGAATCAAAGTCTAAAAGCTTAAGTTAACTCAGCAGAAAGACCAACTCTTCTTCTTCTCCTGAAAGTGGTTGTCGACGATAAACATAAAGGAATACCTTTCAGCACGTTGTCGCTTTGACAGGCTCAGGCTATAGATTTATTTCTACAACCACCAGAGATAACTGAGGACAGCGAGAGGAGGCCTGAGGTTGGATGTAGAGTTTATGCACTGAATTCAAAAAAAAGAAAGAAAAAAATCATCAAAAATCACTTTACAATATTTAAACATTTAGATTAACCCAATAAACAGCTTTATGGCTGAAATCCAGACAGGAGATAATAGAGTTGTAAAATTCAATCCTTCAATTAACAGTTTGACATTTTGGGATGGGATCACTACTCGGTATCTACCATCACGCGCAGCTTCAAAACAATCGCACCACAGGGGCCATTTAGCAGCTGTTGTCTAACACGATCTTCACGTTGTCATGGAAACGGAGATGTTCAAAGCGGAGCTCGCGGTGAGGTTATTTGGCCAACGGTTGTTCCTATTGTCAAGACTGAACTGTCAATCTCAAGAATAACACATTATGTAAAAGCTGGCACAAATGAACTCGCACACTCACATTTTAATTCCCATGTAATAAACTGTTATCTTTTCCTCGGCAGCTTTACTAGCTGCAAACAAAGCATTAACATTTCACTGTCGCAGAGGAAAGCAGAGCTGCTCCGAAAACAAACACACCAAATAAACCATTACCGCCTGTTGGTCTAATGAAGAACAAAGCCCTCCGCGGCTCTATTTACAGTGCAGATAAAACTCTTAATAAAAAAAAGTTTGTGCTTTTCATTGGGTGGACTCTCGTCAGAATGCAGGCAAAGGACTTCCACTAAAGGCCGGAAAATATGTCAACAAAGCATCTCTGCAGATGTGCTTAGCGGGAGAAACACGGCGTGATGATGGATTTCTACGCTGTAAGACTGATGCAGGGCGAAGGTCTCCCACAACAGCTACCTGCTGTATGAGCAGGGGAGCTGGAGGGTAAATAAACAAAGAGTTTCACTGATGTTGCAGTGCTACAGTGACCTCTGACACCGTAAAATGTCATTTACTAGAGTGAAATTTGGACAGTGTGGCTGAAATCAATATCATGGCATTAATGAGAGTGTATATTTTCAAAGCGACACAGTAAAGAGTTCAATATGGTCACTGCATGTAAAATTACATATATTTAAGACTAACACTCAGATTTACAAAGGCCTGTGAGTGTGCTTTTTACCCCCCCCCCCCCGAAGCATGGAGTTTTAACTGTAAGTTCAATTTAGGCAAACTCTGACCCGCAAAACTGAACTTTGAGGGGATGGAGAGAGCGGCACCTAAAGAGAAACCATAAGATACGGGAGCTATTAAGACTGGATAGCTCTAGCCGGCCCAGCAAGAGCGTTAGCGGCTACCAACTAGCCTTATGAGTATAGTCGCTATATTACCAAGCTTCTAAAGGCAAATTTCATTGTACCACTTTTTGAGAGCCTACGGCTCTCTGAGGCTGTACTTGGGCACAGCGGTAACTTGAGCAAAACTTTTAAATTAATAGGCTCACAATCACAATGCAAACACGTGGATTTATAGCAGGCCCAATGTTTAATACGTTCAATGTCTTAGTTTAGTGCGTTAGCATGCTAACATTTGCTAATTAGCGGTAAACACAAAGCGCAGCTGAGGCTGATGGGAATGTCGCCAGTTTTGCAGGTAATCGGTCATAAACCAAAATATTGGAAAAATTTAAATTTTGAAGATGAAGAACCTCACGGTGGCGCTAGAGGAAAAGTCAGGGATCACCAAAGTCCCGATTCCTCCTCTGGGCACCACGAAGGTCTTGTCGTGACAATCCATCCAGTGCTGGTTGAGATCTTCCAGTCTGGATCAAAGTGTGGGACCGACTGGGCCTGGCGGTCAACACTGTAATACAGCCAGATCGCTAGCGTGGCTAAAAACGACTGAGGGTCGGGGGAGAGAGAGTTTTTCAAGCGTTTCAGTCCCGCATCGTCAGGTCAGTGTCGCAAACTGACGCGCCCCATTGAAAAAATAAAAACAAACGTAGCTGGACAGAAGTAGAAGGATTACTCTGAAGACCCAACCTCAGTATAAATTATAGCAACATTTCTTCTCACGCATACAACCTCTTCTAATCATCCGACGCTTCAACTTGTGTATCATCATATTTGTCCTTTATCGCCTACTCTTGGTCAGTCTGTGCTCCCCCTACCCGCTCCCTCCTCTTTGCTGCTACTATAATTTAATTTCCCCTCAGGGATCTAGAAAGTTCATCTTGTCTTATCACATGACATTCATCTCATTTATAACCATTCATTCATTAGGAGGTAGTAAAAGAAACAAAAAAATCAATATCATAACACTATTATATCCGGCGTCATTAATCTTAACGACAGCCATAAGGCAGCCCCCGAGGAGGATTTGTGCAGCGAAGCAGCTTGGAAGTCTATTTCAGGAGGTTGTGTGGCAGCCGAAATCATTTGGCTGGCTCACTCTGGTCCAGCATCGTTGCCCTCTGCTCCCTCTGAAACAGGATGAATCACGTCTGTGAAGGTGAGTGTGTGTGTGTGTGTGTGTGTGTGCGTGTGTTTATGCAGGAGGAAGAGTCCAAATGACATAAATGAAAATGTGGTGTCTGCAAAACCGTACTGAAGAAAAACAATACTGATTCTCCGTTACTTGTGATTCCCTCTGCGTTTCTTGACTTTATAAATATAATAATAAGTTGCAAGATTGATTCAATTCGTCCGTTAGCTGATCGACAGAAAATCAATCGGGAGCTGTTCTGATAAATGATTAATCATCTGAGTCATCACCCTGGGATCTAAAGATGTGATGGGCAGTTTTCACCGTTCTCTGGTGTTTTATAAACAAAATCGTGAATCAAGATAATCATCAGATTAATCAATAATGAAGATAACCGTTAGTTGCAGCCCTAAATGTGACATTTAACTTTTACTCATTGTTTATTCTGAGGAGCATCTTAGCACCAACTGAAAACGCTGTTTTCTGCTGACCTCCAGTGGTTTAACGTCTCGCCTCGCGGCAGTGATGCAGATGTGTACTCCAGGGTGCGTCAGTACGCTGTGACATCACTACCTGGGTCTGGTCATGGTGCGACCAATCGCACTACTGACCACACCCAACAGTGATGCCTGGTATTAAGTTAACATTAAAACATATCGTACGTGCAAATCCATACAGCACCATAGTCTAAAACAGTTGACTTTTAGTTTTGGAGTGACTGGGAACAGGCCAGAATTAGTTCATTTCATATTGTTGTCGGTTCATATATGTCACATATTTTACCTCTGTGTTATCTGTTTATTAAAGTGAATGCTTAGGACAGACATCCGTCATTTTTAACTGAAAAGTGTGTGCAGGGGAGGTGCCATGAAAAAAAAAAAAATCACTACGAAGCGGTGCCTTGGTTCACAAAAGTTTGCCAACCACCGAATTATAAGTTGTGGCTGTGGGTGATGCCAGAGAGAAGCGAGCCTTCAAGCGGATGCTGCGGTTGCATTTTTTAGTGCAGCGTTCTTTAGAAATTCACCCACAGCTGAACATTCATCGTCTCTTATTCAGTTAATTATTCACCACTATCGACCTATTGTAATGTGCCGACCCCTCACACACGAACAGACACCACTTGCAAATCCCTATTAGGCTGGTTCATGTTTTATTAAGCATCTGACAAGATATGATTGGTGGCATCATGTGAGTGCGGATTGATGAAGGGCCTCGTGCTGCTCCGCACCCAGAGGAGCTGTTTGGGGAGGAAAACGCTGCAGTGTGAATGCAAGCTGAGGTCAACAAGGAAAATCCTGAAAGCTTCACTTCCTACATCACTATCATCACAAGCGAGGAGGGTCAGGGGTCAGAGCTGCCTGACAAAACATAAAGAACAGCCAAAGTAAAAGCAAGAATAAGGAAAAGGTAGACAGATGTTGAACTCCAGCTCACCAGTCAGTGTGACCATGGCAACCGCAGCTCTCCCTGTGGCTGCCGAACAACCTCACAAAAGGTGAGTGCATGCAACGTGGACGGCATAAAATGGCAGACAGACACAGTCGGAGACCGGCTGGTAAAGAAAAGCAAACATCTAGCAGCTAAGTACGTGCTACGCGAAGGCAACTGGACTTGCTTGAAGTTCTAGAAGACGTTTGGCCTCTCATCCGAAAGGCTTCTCCAGTTCTGCCTGACTAGTTGGGAGTTCCAGGTATTGATCCCCTGGTGAGATCAGCAGCACTCGTGAGTCGTTGACCCTCCCGGTCATCATGCGAGTCGTTAGGACCACATTAGGGTCCAGGTGTGGACGGGTGCTGACACCTTGAGGGTCGTGAGGGTGACAAGTGAGTCGTTGAGGTCACATGAGTCCTGGTGTGGATGGGTGTTCAGCTGTCTGGGGACTGAACTTGGAACTGCATTGTAGGTGGTCCAACAGGTGGTGTCTCAGACCACCTCCTCTGTTTAGTGACGGTTGTTCCAGAGTGACAAAGATGGCTTCTTTCATTCCTTTTTCAAAACATCGGTCTTCTCTGGCCGAAATGAACGTCTTCAAGAACTTCAAGCCAAGTCCAGTTGCCTTCGCGTAGCACTTACAGAAAACCCTGACCTGGATGACGGCGAATCTTCACAGACATCTAGCAGCTAAGGAACCAGATGAACTTCAAGCCACGTCCAGTTGCCTACGCGTAGCACTTACAGAAAACCTGGACCTGGATGACGGCGAATCTTCACAGACATCTAGCAGCTAAGGAACCAGATGAACTTCAAGCCACGTCCAGTTGCCTTCACGTAGCACTTACAGAAAACCCTGACCTGGATGACGGCGAATCTTCACAGACATCTAGCAGCTAAGGAACCAGATATTTATCTCAGGGGTTGGCAGGGGCGCCCAAATCTGCGGCGCTGAAGCCTTCTACTAAGGTACTGTACAAATTAGTGATAAATAATTTAAAAGCTTGAATTTATTTAGAAGCTTGGATGACAAGTAAAAGGAAAAGCTAACAGTCTGTGTTGTTCCACTAGGAACCCTCAGTTGTCTTTGTCGTAGACTTTGCTGGAGGGAGAAATATAATCTTTCCACATGATATATGCTCATCAGTTGTTTTAATAATAGGGCGATGATTTTAGGACATTTACTTCCAGTCCTTTAATCTGAGCAAAATCTGATGAGATAGGTCCAGCCAATCACAGCAAACAGTGTTACACCGTCTTGTTTACATGTCGCAGCAGCTGAAAGAGTCAATACTATGCTAAGGTTGTCTTATTATCACTTCAGACACAATTAGCCGTGAAATGAGAATACGTGTCCATCTAGAAAGATGCCTTCAAGTCCACATGTAGCCTACAGCCTGTGTCATAGTGGCCGGGGCTGATATCACAGGGGCTTTTGTCAAATGCCAGACTCAGACATCCCAGACTTTTTGATGGGTTTACAGGCAACGTCGCAAACAAACCAGAATGACCGAGCGCTTATAGTAAGGATCAAAACTGATGTAGTCTTACTTAGCATTATCACTGCTAGTAGCAGCAATTTCTCCCTGGCATACGAATTTTAAGTCTAAAATGTCGTTTTGTCCTTGAAATTTCCACATGAAAGCTATCGTGTCCCCCCCCCCTCCCGGCTGCATGCACATCCTCAACTTCTTTCTTTATGGGAAACGTGCCGATTCAGGCTGGCTCATCGTCGTCTTGCCGTGGAGCTTTATCCAGATCTTTCAGGTAAACTGTCTGTAGACGTAAATACAGGCACGTTTTACTATTTTCATGCTGTTTATTCCTGACATGCTCTGTGTAAAAAAAAGCCTCTACATGTTGCTCCAAACCAGAGGTCTTCAGTTTGGTTGAGATCTGGTGACTGGGGAGGCCATAACATAAGATTCACATCATTGTCATACTAATCAAACTATTCAGTGATACCATGTATTTCCCATCTGTCACCTCATTTTTATTTTTACCATTTTTTCTTTAATTTGTCCCCCATCTGTATATAGTTTTTTACTCTTTTATTTCAGTGGTATTTGTGGCAAGCTATACTGGGGAGAGGCTACTTAACATGAAAAAGCACTACATGATGACAGGTTGTCATGTGTTTATGCTTTAGCTGTGATTAAAAGAAAAAGTCTCTCAGTGGTGTTGATGTAGTCATGGCTGCTTTTGTCGAATGATCCTGTGCACTGCTAAAAATAAACACTCGTTCTTGTACGGCTGCACCGTCACCAAAGCGATACCTGCAGCACGGATTCAGCAAAGTCACTGCGGGTCACCCGCTGCACCCACTGCCGCAGGAAACAACGAGACGGCAGCGACCGATGGCTGAGCCTCAAAACACGTTTCTGTTTGTGCTGACAAAGGGGCCTAGGCCAGAGCGAGGAAAAGGACAAGCGGGAAGGAGGATGAGGAAGTGACGAAGGATGTGGCTAGAGTTTCAAAAACACCAAAGAGGAAAAACAAGGAGGAGAGCGAGGAGGTCTTAACAAGGAGAGGGAAGGAGCTATGGCAGGACCGTACACAAAAAAGAGAAGTGGAGGGATTGGGTAAGAGGATTATGGGAAGGACAAGGACGAGAAGAAAGCAAAAGAGGAGGAGAAAGGGGAGTAGTACGACACGAGGTTAAACTAGGATGATGAGTTGAAGGAGGCGTAAAGAAAAAGGAGAAGGACAGAGATACGGCAGGAGGACGGAGGGAGAGAAGGGAGAGGAAAATCGAATACGGCCTGAAGCTTGCAAACTAGATAAAGACGAGAAGGGTGAGAGGGAAAAAGGAGGAGGACGGCAGGAGGTTACACAAGGAGGAGGAGGAGAAAAAAGACGGATGCGGCTGAGGACAAAAAGAAAGGAAGAGGAGGGTAAACGAGAAGAAGAGGAAAAAACGCCGAGGAGGACAGCAGGTGATGAGAAGCACAAGGACAAATGAGGATGGAGGAAGAAGAGGAGGAGGGAAGGGGATTGGCTGGTGGGGAAACGGAGGACAAATATTGAGGAGAGAGGACAAAGGGATCAAATAACTGGAGGAAATGTTTAGAAAAGGAAGAGATGGATTGGACTTAGGCCTCAGTGGGCCTCAAATGAACCCGGTTGACCACCGTGTCGTCGTGAGCGCGGTTAAAGGCTAACGTGTTTGTACCTGTTCCTGCTGTCAAAGCCTCCTCCTGGATGCATCCCACGCAAGAATCCGGTGTCTTCTGTGTCGACTGACGCTCAAAGAAACGCGCCTGTTTAAGAGCTGATTTTTCTCTGCGTCTTAAAACTGCCTGCACAGCCCTGCCATGCTCGCCGCCAGTTTTTCTGCTGCTGTTTTTTTCTGGTGCAGCTAGGACGGTAGCTAGCTATGAAGGAAAATGACGTCCCTTTTCCCCAGGTACTTTCAGATAGTGCGTTGTAGTTTGCCGCCGCTGTTGCAAACACAACAGCAGCCATGCTGCCCATATCTGCGGGGCGCATGTTTTCTGCCCCCCCCCCAAAATAAAAGGAAAATTTGCCTCAACAATAACACTGGATTAGAATATTAGAAAAACAACCTGCTACATACAGTATATCAGCAATAAAAGCACAGTATGTGTCCAGACAACATTGTAAATTACAACTTGACATTGCCATATGATGTTATGCCAAACAAACAATATGACAGTATGAAAACAGCATACCGTATTATATTGTAGCTCCACTGCTTTAAACCTTATTTCCAAAAAAATTAAAAATAAAAATCTACTAAAATTGGGACCAATATGGTTGTTAAGATAAATACAAAGTCACCACTCATGACAACCAAACCACATTTGAACAGTTGGCTATTGTCTTATTTTCTTGGAGAGGCTGTCTGTATCTAGTCCAAACCTTCCTGCATCAACCAAACAATATACAGACAAAGCACTACATGCTAATGCTTACTACGGGAAACCACCTGAGCAGCTTGTGCTGCTTGTAATAGCTAAAAAAAAACACAAAAAAAAGATACTGCAGTTGACAGGGAGGATGAGAGGTGGCGTGTAACTCGATAGGAGGAAAGAGAAATAAAGAACCTAAGGTTATGCATCAGAATGAGGGGAAAATTCAGTCTTGGGGGGACATGGCCATATCTGAAATATTAAAGGGAAAGTTTACTTCCATCAAGAAAAAAACCCAATAGAGTTCTACCTACAACTACCAACAATGTTTCATAAAGCATCCAAGCGGTATAAAGTACGCCCGTGGGTAAATGACCGTGGTTGTAAAAGCCTTGGGATGATATGGGACGAAGACTTGGGTTCTACATTTCACGAAGAAAAATGGGAGAGGATCTTTTCCAAGAACGGGGAATACGTCAGAGAAACCAGAGGCAAATTTATTCACTGTAAAATGCTCCATAGATATTATTATACCCCAACAAGACTCAATAAAATGGGTCTAATTAAAGATAGTTTATGTTGGAAATGTAAGAAAGAACAAGGCACATACATGCACGCATCACGGGAACGTCCCACGGTGTCTCCTTTATGAGGGAATGCTCCGGAATATATGGGACAAAACTGAAGCACCGCAGTTGAGTCAATCTGTCTTTAGAGTATTAGCGACTGGCTTAATCACCTGTGCCCGGTCGATTCCTAGATGTTGGAAAGAGCCTCGAGCTGCTGTGGGACAGCTGTGGTGGGTACCTGTCCGGATGGGACAACCTAACCTTGACGAGAATCTGATGGTTTGGTACAGTACATCCGTAACTGTTGCCACGTACTAATGCCCACCGCATTACTGCCTTTCTCATATCAACGCCTGTTCGACTATCTGCCGTTTTTTTCCCCCCTGTTTCGGGTTTGTTCTTAGTTTTCTTTGTTGTACTTGTCTTTCTATAAATTTCAATAAAAAAGGAGATTGCGGTTGCTAAGTGGACGGCAGCAAAGTACGGGTCCGTGGTTGGATCTAACAGAGCCAGTAGCGGCAGAAACCGCTCGCTGAAGTCACCTTTAATCCCGAGGACAAAGCTCTGATTGGTGGATGGTTTCTCCAACAGCAAGAAAACAACCGCTGAAATATTCAGACATCTGGGCAGTGATTCAGAGCTCTGGAACCAGGGTCTACTTTGGTCATGGTCATTTTTTAACGTAGGAAACATTCAACTTTGACTTTTCTTTGTCATGATTTATCGACTAGGGAGAAAACAGGTTGCTTGCACGAAAAGTTGAACATCTTTTAACACCCAAAAGAAAAAAAAAGAGTGAAAAACAAGTGTCGCCTCGGTACAATTCCCTTTTGGTTCAGTGTAAAATAGATGGTGGCAGTTAAGAAAACATTTTATGTCTTTATGTCACCACATTTCCCATTTCTGTCACAAGCACAACAGACTGCAAACAGTCCTCCACTTGGAGAGCTTTTCTACAAAAACCCCTACGGGGTATTACCAGTTCAATTACACTAGACACACAGACGCACACGCACTCCATCACATGCATTAAAACGTAAGCGTCAGACTGTAGGTCTATTTCTGAGCTGAAAAAGTCAGTTACATTTCAGGTGAGAAAGCGAAGCCGTTTTTAACAGTGACGAACCACAGAAAAATAGATTCAGGCTCATCACCACAAACCTCTTGGGTAATTGTCTCTCTAAACGCTCCTGTTCCTGTGAAGCCGACGCTGAGTAAAATGCTGTTAAATAAGTGTTCTGCTCCATGACAATATCTGAGATCATTATTTTATTCTTGCTTTGACAAAGTAATGACAAAAACCATAATTTCACATTTAACCTTTCAGATTTCTTTGTTACACGATATTTTATGGGTCCTAGTTTCCTAATAATGTCCTAGAAATGAAGTGATATGTGACTGTAATTTCCATAACAGTTTCTTGGGAGGACTGAGCCTGTAATGAAAAACAGGGACAGTGTTCATTCGTTACAGCAACACACCAAATAACCCTTTGAATCCTCGCCTTTTTTTTTTTTCGCTCAGTCTTCACGCCCCTTTAATTACAGGTTTAGCTAAGTCACCAGGATGTCTTAGCTAGGTATGCCATATACTGCAGGAGGTTTGGTTCTTGGACAGTGTTCATAATGCTGTATATGTTGGTGGGACGGAAAACGCTTATCTGTGACATGAGGGCACAGGGCAGCACCACGATGGTGGACAGCGGCCCACGCTAAAGTGTAAGGCCAGTGTTTGGGTGCATTTTGGCTTTAATAGCCTAATAATTGGCTGCAAGTGGCACATTTAGAGAATACTTTGTATAAAACATATAAAGGGTTCTTGGAAAATAAGTTGGTCACTTGGTGCATAGACTGTTTCAGTTCAAAAGACCTCTGCCTGTGTCAGTGCTGATGGTAAGAAGTATAGAGCACTTAATATTCAGTCTGTAGTCAGGTTTACATCCAAATTTAGTGCAAATATTTACCGAAATTCCAGAAAAATTGGTAAAAGGAAGTGTGAAATAATGTGGGTTTCCATCCTCTACTGTTCTGTGAACATTAAGAGCTGGTTAGTGGAGAGACAACAGTTGATGGAGAGAATTCTCCAGTCGCTACCATTAAACCATTGGTTTTATATGCGTTTATTTAAAATTGAATTGGAAAATATTGAATTGAAAAATAATTGAAAATGTGTACAAAAACACATACAGTAAAAAAAAAAAAAAAAACACGGAAAAGCTGTGTGCTTCCACACAGTTTTCAGAGCTTTATTTGTTATTAGAGAAGGACATTCAAGTTTAACTGAAAAAATTCAGGCTACTGTTTGAGATCAGCCCTTCACCTGACACCTTGTCATTTAGCTGCTAACCAGAACCAAAGCTGTAGAGACAGGAGAAAAAAAAAAAAAAATGAAGTGACGCGATCAGCAAGATTGTTGTAAAGACAGACTTGGAGTTTTCAAAACTGCAGCCCACTCTTTATCTTTTCAGACATTCAAATGAAAAAGAGTACAGACAATGGCATGCAGAGAGTTTATCAATGAGACAACAGCCAAAAATTTCAATATTTCAACAAGAGTTAATTGGTTACTAAACTCACTGGCGCCAGTTGTCACATCAGCTGGATAAACGGTCGTGGTTGCTGAATAAAACTTTCATCCTTCGCAGCTTTTTAAGACATTAACAATGTAATTTAAAGCTGAGCTCTTGTGATTTGAGAATTGCAATCATTCAAATCACCATTTCCATAACCAATTATTTCTTCAGTCCTAGATGTTATATCCATGTATATATCGGCAACGACCTGGAGTTCCCCAAGGCTCCATTCTTGGCTCTCTTCTGATCAACATGTTCTTACTCCCACTAGCTAAGACTATGGAAAACAAAATACCTCCTTAAACCAAATATTTTTTCAAAATTGCGCAGGTGACACACAGATTCAATAAACGATATCACACAGTAATCACTGTCCCAATAAATCACTGAGTGCATTAGTGCGCTAAACAGATCAATGACCGGATCGGCCAAAATGTCCTGCGACTAAACGAAGATAAAACAGGAATCATTTACGGTGCCAAATATGACCGATCAAAAGTCACTGCTCACCTGGAATCCCTAATGTTGAGGTCCACAAACCAAGTCAGAAATCTTGATGTAGTAATGTGCCTAAATTCAACAACCACGTCAAGACAATAATAGCATCAGTTACTGCTTTCTCTCCTGTTTCGGAACTTGACCTGATTTTTTGTGTTTGTTTGGGTTTTGGAAACGTTTTCTGTCAGTGTTTGAAGGTTCAGCCAACTGATCCTGGTACAGTTCCTGGATAGTTAGACCAAACTGAAAAGTAGGTCACATAATGATTACCTGTGCTGATTAAATTTGAAGCTTATGACGTTAAAGGGATTTACATTTCATAGTGGATGTCAAAAACATTGAAAATATACAAATGCATTCTAAAGTTGGAACTTGTGGTTATGTACGGTAAAAGAATGATGCTCTCTCTCTTTCCTGAACTATGATGTGGACGCATTTTATCAGTTCAGCTGACTCATAGGCCACTTTAGTCACTAAATATTTGACTGAATGAAACCAACAAACAGCGAATCATAGCATATCCCTGCTCAACACTCACACCTGTGAGTTCAAGTGAGGAGGAGTGAAAACATTTGGGCAGCAGTGACCATCTGCAGCTCATCATATTCAGTCATTTCTTGATAGAAAAATCTTTCTTTTTAAATCTTTGCATTCAGATTTGGTTCATTTCTGTCTGTTTCTGAGAGGTAACTGATGATTCAAGAACTGATTCATTTGACTGATTTTGTGTTTATTAAACGACATCTTGTTAACCAGTTAAATATAGAACCAGTTTAGCTACTTTTGCCTTAATTTGCTAGAACATGTACAACATCAGAGGCCACGTTTCGACTTTGTAGTGCTGTTATGCTGATGTTCCTGAAACCTGGTGGAGTTTTTGAGCACTTGCGTATTTGTGGCAACTTGTGTTGTACAAGCACACGTTTGTTTTTGTGTAAGAAAGCGAACCTGTTCCCCTCCTGGTGTCAGTCAGCTCTATCCGAAGTCAGTGGACAATCTCTTCCTTTCCCCACCCATCAGACAACTGCCGTAGCTTCAACAGAGCAGCTCACGAGCAGTTTCCTTTCTGAAAGCACACAGCAGCTCAGAAACAGAGCATCTGAACTCTTTTACTTTTTGGCCACATGAGCGTCGGTCAGTCAGGTGGTCCACCACTGAAATATCTCAACATCTACTTGCTGGATTGGCACAAAATTTTGCACAGACGCTCAAGGCCGGCGTGCGATGACGTCACCCCCAGGACCACCATGAGGTTCACATTAGTGGTTTTGAGAAAAGTGTCCTGACAACTATTGAATGGATAAAATTTGTAGCACATGTTCATTTACCCCACAGGATGAATTTTAATAACTCTGGTGATCCTCTGACGTTTCATCTGGGGGCGGCATCAGGTCAAAATGTTAATTTGTCCAATGCTTTAGCTTATGACCAGATACCTGCAAAACTCGCAACATTCCCGTCGACCTCAGCTGCACTTTGTGTTTAGCGCTAACTGGCAGACGAGGTATTTGAGGTGCAGCACACGGGAGGCTGGTGTATGTTGTCCTTTACACTTTAACAGTTGACGTTATCGACTTCACTATCTAAGAAGCGCCAGGCATGGAAAGCAGGACCAGTCAAAAACAAACTGCCGTCGACAGTAGATTCAGAGACTGCTGATTCCTCATATCGGCCAACAGAGAGTATCCCTCTGCTGCTACTGACAATTCATAGGCTCAACATTTAGTCCATTCATCAGAACAATGAATCAATAAAATAAAGTAGCGTAATTGTCGGAGTGCTCACAGTTGCAGCTGTATTTCAAACGACTGTGTCCTTCCTCCTTTCCCTGTCCGTTAGTCGTGTTGAACCCTGTCAAATATCTCACTACAGTTTGCTTAATGTCGCTGTCTTCAGAGATCAATAATCAGTATCGATGGTCGACAAGAAGCTTAAACTGAAACTGAAATCTCAAGCTTGATTCTACACAAACCTCTGACCCACAGAGTCGACTCTGTGGGTCCTGTTTTCCTGTTGCAGCAACAACCACCTCAGTTCATTTTACCTGCATTTGGAGGGTTGGCGGGTGTTAATTTCAAGCCCCAGAAGCCTGACTGTTGCCGTCCTGCTCAGCCAGTTATTTTCTCGACGCAATTAAGTACACAAACGCACGCCAGCCTACTCGCTCGATAGCGCGCACACACACACACACACACACACACACACACACACACACACACACACACACACACACACACAAACATCTGAGCACCTTCTGGTTGTTCTGTTCTCCTGGGGGTGTTTGAAGCCCACAAAAAACTGCAGAACACAAAACACTCATTAATCCCCCCCACCCCTCTCTCTCTCTCCCGCACGCGCGCACACACACACAGACACACACACACACACACACACACACACACACACACACACACACACACACACACACACACACACACATTCCAAGCCACAGTTGGAACAGTGCAAGCTGTTTATAAGAGCCTGTTTCTCCCCCTGCTGCAGTAAAGCTTGTCGATGTGTATATAGGATCTGAGCTGAGCAGACATAATAAGCCCTGATCATCCACCCACAGCCATACACACACACACACACACACACACACCACACCTAGATACTGTATAGCGCAGGGCAGTTAGTATTTTGCTGCATCATGCCTCAATCTGTCAGAGGGAACAGGAGAAGAAGAGTGAAGGAGTGAACACTGAATCTGCCAAGAACATTTTCTGTCCAACCCAACGGGACAATAATGCGTTCAGGCTTCTACTGTCTCTGTCATGTTTGTAGGGACTCCTGTTTCCAGTGTGGCTATTATAAGGAAATGTTCCAGTCTTAAATGTTTTTTTCCAGCGGTGATGGTTTTGTCTGTCCAACACTTTGGTCCCGAAGGAGTAATGTTAAAAGCTCCTGGTCAGATTTCCATGAAATTTTGCTGTGGTTATTCATGTTCCCGTGAGGATGATTTCCAGGGGGTTTGGTGACAACCAGACAGTGATAAGCTACAGGGGAGAAAAATCAATACATCAATACCGTAAATCCACTTACAGAAAGTGTTGGAAACCTTTAGAGCAAATGGTAATAGAATTGGGCTGAAAAGCATCTGGTCTTCGACGGAGCTCTCAAGGAGTCAGAAGAGCAATGAGGATTCTGCCGGGAGAACTAATCCTCCTTAAACATATACACGAACGTTAGATCTTAGTTAAATCAAAAATGCCAAAGCTCAGCACATAAGGAGGAGGTTGGGGTTGAGGAGGGCGCCCGCAAAGTAGTTGCATCAAACGTATTTACATCTTCAGCAGTTAAAAATTCAAGGCAGTCTCTAAGCACACGCAGTAAGTGGTGGCAAGGTGGGAACAGTCCTGAAGCAGTTCGATCTGGGGAGGAAGACCACTGAAGAACAAGAAAGTGACTTGTTGGACGAGTTCAGGGAGAAAAATAACTTCAGGGATAGAAATCCTAACTTAGATGCTCAGTCAGCAGATTCTGAGGTTAAGGTGACAGAGAGAAATGTGGAGGTTCTGTTTGAACCCCGGCCAGGCATTTTCAGATAGAATCTTGAAAGCTGGGACTCTTGTGAGCCTTTGTGGATCTTGCTGGGCCTTTCAGGGATTTTACTGGCATGGGAACACGTTATTTTCTGCTTCACAACTGTCGGCAGCAGAAGAATTAAACTCCTCGAGAGTTTAGAGAGCCAAAATAAAGATTTGGAGGGTCCAATATTATCCTAACCACTCACTCGTTTGCTTTCTCTTTTAGCTAGAAGCCATTTTGTAAGAGCTGCTGCATCTTTAGCAACATGGTGGTTATTTCAAAGCCTTAAGAATGACCTGAGCGAGGATAAATCGGTGCTCTAGAGTATTTTAGCTCCTTTCCCTCTCTAATGGATGTGACGTCACTGTGCTCTGTAATGTGAGTCGCTATCAAACAGCTACACCTCCTTTCTAACTCTCTTAGAGTTAGTCACGTTGTCATGCCTTGTTTTCATCAAGGAACCAGCGAAATCACGAGGGAAAACAAAAGAGGAAATGGAAAACGAAATCGCCATGGAAGCGAAAACTGATGCGTCAGCGAGTCTTTTGTTACAGGCCTCGGAGGCGATAAATAGGCAGAAAATTAAACAGTTTGGTTGTTTGATGCGGGAGAATGAAGAGATATGAAACCAATGCTGGGAGTGAACTTATCTTTATAGATAAGTAGAAACAGCTCACTTTGTCATGCCATTACTTCCACTAAATTGGTTATCAGTTATTGGAGCTGATTGTGGTGTACCTCTGCTCGGGCTGAAGGGGGGCACAGCCAGGCTTGGAGTTTGCCGATGTCGCCAGTACGGTTAAAAACCCAAGTCGACGTAGTTTAAAGAAACAACTAGCAGGAGAGCCCCTGTCTGTACATGCCCACACAGCCCAGAGACGAAGCACAAGTCTGGTGGTATTCCACAGTTTTCTTAAGGCCAATCGATCCAATGAAAAGAACAAAACCAACAATGAAAAATATCTACTTAACAAGTCATTTGTGTGTATCCAAAGCCTGACATATCTTATTCCTCCGAGTGCGGAGCTGATTTGTTTCCAAAAACTATTTAAAACACATCACTGAGCCACACTGTTGGTTGGTTGCATTTGTTGATAAAAAATGGAAGGGAACCTTATGAAAAATATTAATTTATGTTATGGGTCACCAGTTTCTAGCACTTCCTTGGTTCAGAGTCACAAACTGCAAAAACACAACTTTCGGTCTTTCTGTCCATTGCAGATAACTGAATAATAGAACAATTGCTATGCAGTTTCTTTGCAGGTATAGTCAAGTTTCCCAGAGAATAGACATTGAGGACCATCATCAAGAGAAAAATTCCCCTTATAAACAAGAAATATCAAAATCTAATGGTTAGACTGCCATGAAATGTACAGATCACATTCCTGCTCCCCAGAGGATGAACCCCTCATATTTTCATGACCCTATGACCTCTCCTCTAGTTCCATTTTCAGAACAAACGTCACATCTTTAGCTCCACTACTAACAGGACTCTATGGATAGCTGATTCGTTAGTATGTAGTTTCATATATAATAATGTTCTGTAATGAGCGCAGCAGCCCGTGGCATCGTTCACCCTGCAGCGTCTGTCCTGCTCAGCGCTACCAGCAGACCTTACAGCCCGAGTCTGTCCCAGAAAGCCGGGGCGGGGAGTCGGGTCAGAGTCAGCTCGGAGGTTTCCAGGCAACAGCCTCGCTCCTCTGGGATTAAAGCAACAATGCTGCTGAGTCAACTCCTTCAGCAACGCTTCCCAAACAGAATGCATGACTCAGTTTATGTCTTTTCTTCTTCAACACTCCCACCAGTGGAAGTAGCGGAGAGCTAATGTAGCACCACACTGCTGGGGCCGGGGGGTGGATTCCCACCTGTACCTCCTCTGGGTACTGACAAGAAGCCACATCACGGATACCTAGATCCCTAACTAATGTCTTAACAGTGACTATACATGTCTGCATTGGTTCTAGATGCTGTACTCCAGCGTCCTGGAAGGACTAAAACTACAGGAACAAAGCAGTGATTGAACACAGTTCTACTCCAAAACAGTACACATCTGTTCAGACATAAACAGCTGGAATTCATGATTTACCATCTCTGAAACACAGAAGATACAGTTTGAAAAACCGAAAACTCAGCCAATGTCCTTTGACTTCATCCAAATCATCTTTTTTTTAAGAGAGACAAGTGTCAGGTTTTTTTTGGGGCTTTGTTAGCATTTTATCAAATCTGAATCCAGTACTGAACAATCTGCTTACTGAATCTGAATCCCTCCAAATCCCTTATCTGATTCCGTTTCAGTACTGGTAAGGGAATAAAGTTAAAAAAACAACAACTTAAGACTTATTAAATTGAAATACTCAGTTGAGATCTGTTATCACATTTTGCTGTCTGACAAGACACGAACCATTTCTAGCATCAGCCCATTTGAAGCAGCTATGATCAATATTTCTGTAATAACAGTGTATGAAATCACAATGTGACAGTGTGAAAGGAGCCTGTGGTAGTGAATTATCCGCTGAACCTGCAGCTCGCCCTCGGCCTCACTGAGTTTTACAGTGAATGTCAGCTCATTGTCTGTCTGTCTAGGCCACAACTTCACTGCTCTGGTTCACTCTCATCGCTCTCGTAGCGTCGTTTTCGGCCTCAGCAGGCAGATGTTTTCAGAGAAACAGCTGTAAAAAAAACAAAACACAAAAGCCACCGTCCACTACCTGCTCAGCCGCAAACAGCAGACAGACACAGTAAGGGACCAGCTGGTGGACGTAGCGGAGCATTTAGCAGCTAAAAAGCCAGAGATTAACCGATTAACCCGGCTATATTAACCTCAGGAGTTGGTGGAGACCAAAGCCAGAGCTAAGAGGGAAGCAATACTGGACTTGGATTCATCAGCGGGATTCAAACACGAGATCCAGATGAATCATCATGTTGCTCCCTAACTGCTGGATGTGGAAATAAGCACGTATTTGCCAACGGCTGAAAGTAATCACGATAATAGCTCCAGTAAAAGCTCTTTGTGCCTGATTTACTGAGGGGTCACTCCGTACTAACTCCACTAGGACCTCATAACAATAAAAGTCAGCTCGTGTTCCATGACGTGAAACTGGGAAAAGGTCCGAGTTCTGGGTGAGCTGGCATGAAATGACCCTAAAGGAAAACAATTTATTTAACCACACTATTTACTGCCTAGTGAAAGCGTGATTTAACTTGGGTGCAAACATAAAAATTATTTTTAAATCTAGTGGGGTTTGTGCCGCGGTAAATCAGGGGCGAGAATGGCAAAACTGAGGATTTAAACAAAAAACCAGCTGTCCATTATTTTGTCTTTCTATAGTCTGATTTCTTTCTGATGCTCTAACCTTTCAGAAAACTGCTATATAATAAAAAGTTTTTCTAGAGGTTGTTGTTGTTATAAAAACTGCTGAAGAGAAGTGCTTCAAATAAAGAAATGATCCTTCCGACAGTAAAAGGCTATAAAGAGCTTATATGTGTGATTCCACTCTCTGACTGCCACATGACTCGAACTGCGATTTTATTGTCTGGTTTTGGAGGGAAGCGTCCACCACACATCCTGCCGGGTGCTGTCCGTCTCTGCGCTCGCTCGCTGGATCGCAGTGTGACTCCGAGGTCTGACGGGAGGAAAATGTTAAAGCGGCGATCGGCCTCACAGCCGTCTGATTCTGTCCCGGCTCACAGCGTGAGGCAGATTAACCCCATGACCCCGCGTAGCGAGAGAGAGCGAGAGGGATTGTGTGCTTTCAGAAATTTTTTACCGGCTATTCAGTCTGTCTCTTGACAGTCAGATGTGACACCGTTACCAAACTGAAAATTCTAAGTAGAGTAACAGAGAGAAAATCAACCACTTGCGTCCGTTCCCACGTAAAACTACCAAATCAGTGAATTCGTTCCCGATTGTTTCCCGGGCCCCGGGAACGTGGCCAGGGACCTGTATGTGTGGGATACACCGATAGGTAGCTCACGGTTTTTTTGTCATAACCGACTGAAGTCAAACGTTTCTCCAGACATCCGACGGGCATTCGTTTGACTGGGAGCTCAATACTGTTTGCCTCTGTTAAAATAACCTCTGTTTAAACACTAACAGCTGATTAACCACGCCTGTGGCAGTTAAGGTAATAAAGGATAATTTCACAATTTTTCAGGTCTGTTTTTTAAATACTTGTTTTACACTGAAACTGTTTTTCCATGCTGTAATTTCCCTTCTTGTCCTTACAGCCCTGTCTCCTAAAAATTGCTTTCTTATACTGCTCAACCTTCTTTCCCAATAAACCACTGGCTGGAAGACGCTCAGAGGCAAAAGAGCTTTTCTTTTTTTTTTTTGAATGAATGAATGAATGAACGAGTTGTCGCATTTATTAACCGCTGCTGAGTCACCAGGAGGTGGACTGGGTGCAAAGCTCATGACCGTCACACCAAATGTAAATGAAACTTCTGGCAGACTGGTTAAGTTTGTACCGGACACTCAGAGATCCCATTCCAACGCAAACTCTGGATTTTGACCCCCATCACTTGCACCGAAAGCACACTGGGAAAGGATCTTCCTCACGGATCACACGGGCAAAATCGCGGACTTATCCTTTAAGCATGCTCGTCTGGCCCGAGGCCCGAGTGCCCCACATCTGGAAAACGCCAGCATGCAGTTCACCGAACCCACACTTGACGCACATTTACCCTGATTCCACTTCAGAGTGCTCTTCGGAGCCAAGCGTATCCCACAATTCATCACTAACCACTATGCAACACCAGTCCAGCTGCCGGTGGAAAAGCACGTAATAAGGATCCACATCAACACACATGAGGAAGCTGAAGTTTAAGAGGTTCTCATACTGGACTCGGCCTTAAACATGATGTCATCCCAGACATGACTGGTCACACCCTGCTCTTTCTATTTATTTCTTCCCCGTGCAACGCTGTTGTCTTTCTATGGGTTCATCCAAAACTATTTATTTCTACGCTTTTATTTATTTGGTCAACATCTGTTGCCTCTATCAGTGAAAACTCACTGGACCAATTATTCACAAATATGCAAACACTATGTGATGAGGGCAGGATCTCCACAAACGGCAATCAGTTCAAACGTATTTAGCTTTATGCACAATGGATCTGCGTGTCTGAAGAGAGCTCACTTTGACTGCGTCCGTCCTCCCCGGCTTCTTGTAACGGGGTTTATCCTTCTTACCGCTTCTTTACGTGACAGTTAAATCAAACCAAGCCACCTGGACACTGTCGGCAGCCACCACGACACACACACACACACACACAAGTAGCCACCTGGCTACCTGCAAACACATCAAGTGTGGCTTTTGGGGCAGGCGCTGCAGTACATCGTGGTGGCCCCAGCTCAGGCGGTGGACACAATCCGCCGATAAACAACATGGCTACAGACCCACATGAGCCTGACTGAGGGCTTTTTTTGTCCTATTACTGAGCTCATTTTTAGATGACCCCCCCGCCCCCCACCCATCACTGCAGGCTGTGCAGCTCTGACAACACAGCTTTTCACTGTCATGCCAAGACGGCACATTTTAGTTGGAGTTTAGGACACACACACACCAAATGGAGACGCTGGTCTAACATGGACACTGTCTCGCTGTATGTCGGCAGTCCGTTCTTACTACAGATGTGAGGTAGCTGGTGGCTCTCGTCACCGTTTGAACTTCAGAGTCACAACTGCCTCCAACGCACCGTCATATAAATAACTTCATGACTTAAATTCCACTCGGACTCCAGGCCAACGACGAGACGCTCAGAACACGAGGCCTGAAAACCGAGGGGGCAGACTTCGGGGTTTGCTCTGGTCGGGTCTCTCCTCCATGGTCACTGAAAAAGTTTAAGGACTTCAAGGTTGCATCGGTAAACAGAGGCAGGAAAAGGCAGAGAGGGGGAGAGGGGGAGAGAGGGAGGGGAGAAGAGGAGAGACCCTGGAATGGAGAGACAGGTACAGAGACAGGGGCACGCGCACACGCACGGGCGCGCACGCGCACACACGCGACAGGTAAACGGTATTAACGGTCCACCAATCCCCGCTGATGCAACACGACCGACAGCACCGGTAACTCCAGTAAAAGACCACTGATACCAGCCGCGTCTGCACTTTTCGCCCTGCAACCGGCACCGACAGACACCCGCAGCTCCCGGAGCAGCCCGCCGCGCCGTCGTGTCGCATTTCCCCCAAGATTTCCACCCGCCGGCCGCTCGAGAAGCGCACGGCGGTGACAGGAGCGGCGCGCGGCAGTGCGGCATCACGGGCGGAAATCGCGCGGCCAGTCGGTCGGTGCGGAGGAGGCAGGTTGAGCCGGCGACGTGCCGGTTTGAAAGCGGCTTTTCTCCGGCTTCTCGCTGTTTTCTTACCAGTAGAGCAGCTTGTTGTGCAGGATCGCGGGCGTTTTGTCCGAGGCGCAGTTGATGCACCACATTGTTGCTGCTGCTGCTGATCAACGCTGCTGCCGCTGCAACAACAACCAGGAGGAGACCGAGCGAGCGGCCGGAGAGAAGGGGGGTGGGGTGGGGGTGTGGGGAGGAGAGAGAGAGAGAGAGAGCCTCTCTCTCCTGCTCTGTGTCTACCTCTCTCCTTCCCTCGCTCTTCGTCAGAGGCGCATCATCATCATCCCTCCTCTCTCTCTCTCTCTCTCTCTCTCTCTACACTGTACTGTGTTTATATATAACTCCTCTGTTCTTCCCCGCTTTTTTTCTGCCAAACTCCTTAAAACTTTCCCTCTTCTGAAGACGGACGAACGCGCGTCCACCAAATGGGCCGAGAGCTGAATTTCATCCTTGGAGGACCAACCCCCGGCGCTTCCGTTACACCGGGGGACCCGCAGGAGACACGTTTGAAAAAAGGCCGGTCGAAATCTAGGAGATGCCCGGAGATGCCCAGGCTGTTTGAGGGTGTTCAGACCAATGCCAGCGGTGTTAAGAGAGACGCAAAGGGCTGCGCGCCTTTACACGAAGATGCGGCCTCAGGTCCGGGGGAAATGATGACGTGCAAACCAAGAACGTTGCTCTGAGTGACAGGTCCAAGAGTTTGAATGCTTATCGGACACTGTACAGCAGCTTGTAATTCAACAGAGACAGGATTTTACAACTCCGGAGGGTTATCAACGGGACACTCATTTAAATCTCTTGATGACCATCAGTAGAACTAGACAGTTCACGTTACGTCGACCAGGAATATGCCTTTGATCGTATTGGACCGTCCGGCGGACGTTACCCTGGGGTTAGGCTTGAGGTTCGATAGCATTTTATCGAATCCGAATCCAGTATCACATCCACTATCGCATCAAATCTGAATCCTTTCGAATCCCATATCGCATCTGAGTGAGTTTAGCTCTTACGCCGGACTTTTCGCAAACTACTAGATCCAAATAATGGCGCTCCTGATTCACAGCTATGAGCTTAATCAGCTCCAAATACGGAGTTTGATCTGCATAAAACGCTGAGGTTCAGCTGATCAGCTGATCGTTCCTCTAGAGGAGGAAAAACCCAGTTCACTGGAGGCCGTAGAGAGATGTTACACAGTGATGTGTCTTTTCGCCCATCGATTAGCTACAGGTGAGATGACTTTTCGCCGACGATGTCGCTCTCTTTCAGACCAGGGAAAGCGCCGGCTAGAAATCAGAAGCTGTTGACGTTACCTGCATGTTTTTTTCTCCACTGACATCTTTAAAAACAGCGAGCAGGGTAAAAAAACCTTCGACAAGAGATCCGTTAGCGTCGGACCTGTGACCACACCCAACGGTGACGTCGCGGTGTACTGACGCACCCCGGAGTACAATACTCCGTCGCTGCAGCAAAGTGAGAAGTCAAACCACTGGAGCTCGGCGGAAAGCAAGTTTTACAGGGGGTGTTAGGTCACTCTGTAAGCTCACTGCATTGTCCTTGCACCAGTCATAGAAAATGTGCGTGTGCACCCACAAACCTTTATGGTTATGTAATTGCAGCTGGCCTGCAGACCCGGTATATCTGCCTTGACGCTCGTAACACTGCGATCTGGCGCTGGACTGACCGCGTGCGTCTCCCTTTCGATGACTGGCTCCGTTGGTTTGTTTATCGCCCCTACCCAATCACTTTTTCTTCTGCCTCCTTCAAAAGCACACTCTTCACCGGAAAGTCGCCATACAGTATTATTTAGGAAGCAAGTAGAAAGCAAAACAAAACACACGCTGTACAACGGCGACAAGTAGTCTTTGTAAAAGTTTAAAGACATTGACATAACATGCATTTTTTTTTTTTCCCTGCTTTTGTCAACTTCAGGAGCAGGCTCCAGGTGTTCTTGCCGTAGATCCGTCCACGCCGCCCACCGCAGCGCCGGAGAGTAATGAGGATTCCCGCGAGGATGAGAGCACGTGGAGATTAACCGTTGTGGGCAGTGTGCACACAGCTGCGGAGGAGATGGCGTGTATCTTTGGCACGGGGTCCATGCTGAGCCCTTTGGACCGTAGTAGCCAATAAGTCAGGCTCCACAAACGCTGTGAGCTGCGCTCCACATGATGCATCTCAACGAGATCTCTTAGATAGACCCTCCCTGCCTGGTAAACATCCACATCCTTTAAACTCCAGGTCCCCAGTTTGTGACGGTGACAGTGTCCAGTCATCTAAGCACTAAGTATGAGGGAAACCCGATTCACACAATTTGCCAATTTAAGGTTTAAATCTCGATTTCTTAAGGATTGTTGTTTGTCCCTCCCCCTCTCTCTATTGTTCTCTATACCAATCTTTCCCCTCTCTCTCTCTTTGTCTCCCTCCCTATATTGAAAAAGCTCAGCTGCAGTGTGTATTGCCAGAACTTCAATAGTAATCGATACTGATAAGACGGCACTAATGAGCTCTGCCTCGCCCCGTTTTCTCACCCTCTCTCTGGATATTTGCATTCAGTTTAACGGTCGTTCTACCGCTCCCACCGTCACTTGTTCCCAACCCTCTCTCTCTGCCTCCTTCTCTGTTTAGCCCAGGTCAGTACTTTTTTATTGGCACGGACGTCGTCATGGCCTTTGCATCTGGAAACCTCATCGTGTAACCTTTATTTCTGAAATATAACACCCTGACCCCTCATCAGGCCTTCGTTGCTGTCGCCTTCCATTTGAGCCCCGCATGTCGCAGTTTACAACCATAACAGATCATACTCTACATACGACGCAGTTTTTTAAACAGTGGGTCCATGTTTTCTTACAGACGTAGATGGAAAAACAGCTTCTCATTTTTAGGCGGCTACCCGGTGTTGTTTCATCTGAACTGACAACCGATTTTGTTGTACGCGACGTTATTTAGCTAGCTACGGCAAGCTAACGTAAAGCTGATTAACGTTATCTCTGTGAGTTTGCTGCAAACGCCATCGCCAGTCGAATTTCTAATATTTCCTTTTGGCTCATATGAAAATTAGAAACCTACCAAAAGGCTCTTAAATATACGTTTGATGGCTAATATTATATCATGCTAACTCAGTGCCGTAATGAGAAAAGACTTAAGGGTTTTTTCTAATAACAAAAACCTGGAAAAGCAACTCAAAGATCAGAATTATGCTTAATTGTTAGTATTTTCATACAATACGTTTCATGTGAAAATGCTTTGAGGATGAGGACAAATTGAGGAGTTTGGCAAACATCAGAGAAATTTCCATAAATCCAGTGGAGAATGAGACAGAGCCGCTAACGTTAGCCTAAACCCTAAACCCAGGATTTTTCTAACGTAACTTGCAAACCGCACAGAAAAATCTAGTTTGCTAATCATATGCTTATTCTTGACCTTGGAGGTAACATCAGTTATTTGGGCTTGTTAACATTAGCAGCTTACCTTAGAGCAGACAGACACACAGTTTAATCCGGTCCTTACAACCTTTGCTCTTTGCGGTTTTGGAGAGGCGGTAAAAGAAGACGCGACCCTCCAAACCCTTCGTAAACCGAGCATCTCTCTTACTACTGCTCCATGCGTGAAACTTCAACAGGTTGAGAAAATCCAAAGCTTAATGTGACAAGTTACGGAAACTAAACTACGACTAGACAACTGCTGAACACGGGAGCGTTGTCGTAAACGGTCAGTCACTGTTCTGACTTTCTTTCAGTTTTCTTTAGAAACAGCTCAAGACAAACTACTAAAGAGGAAATCA
This sequence comes from Xiphias gladius, assembly GCF_016859285.1. NCBI lineage: Eukaryota > Metazoa > Chordata > Actinopteri > Istiophoriformes > Xiphiidae > Xiphias > Xiphias gladius. The sequence continues at coordinate 28,513,533 of NC_053417.1, read as the reverse complement.
AATGTGTGAATTTTTGAACTACTGTGATGCATCAAAGAATAAATTGTGCAATCTCAGCAAACCGCTCTGCAGAACGTCCTATGGGCCTAGCAGAAGTCTTGGCTCGCTGCCTCCTGAAACTCCTAAACCGTGGAAACATCTTCTTAAAACCGGCATTGTAGATAAAATGAAGTGTTATTCTGCAACTGCGTGTCCCATTTCTGACCCTTCATCCATTGAGAAAAAGATTTTTGTGGAAGGTTTTGGAGAAACTTGCCAACAGTTCTATCATTCTATGTTAAAATAATAAGCTTTTTATTTAACTGAAAATACAAAGTTGATAGCAGAAGGTATTGTGCTTCCATCCAAGATTTATAAAAGAAACCATTCATGTAAAATAACAGAAACAAAGACCATATGTGAGACAGGACTCCAGCTCTCTGGATTAACGAGGTGATAGCTACGGTTTAGACTTACATTTAATATTTCATAAAATTTTGTAAGGTGCGAGAACGCATTTTGCTCACTCGATTAACTGCCGTACAGCTGCCAGTCCGAGCAGCTGCTCATTAGCAGAGAAGCTACTCACTACGTCTGTTCAGTTTCAGCCGAGAGAGATGGCGAAGACACAGTAACTACAACAAGGAAGCCACAGATTTATTTCAGGTAATTAGAGAAAACAGAGATGAAAAGTGCGAGTTCTGAGAGTTATTGTGTTTGCATTGTGCATGCAAATCAGTGTTAATAGACCTGAAATGTGCAGTCAACAACGAATCCCAGGACCCCGTTGACCAGTTGCAGGTGAAGGTGTACAGAGACGTTGTTTGTTCAGACTGCTCAAAGGGGAACACAGCAAAGTCCAAAGTTTCCAGGTGTTGGCGAGCACTGCTGCGCGTGTATGAAGCCTTTGCGTCTCCGGAGGGAGCCGTGTGAAGTCTGACAAATGTCCTCGAGCGATGTCACTCGAGTCCGTGTGGGTGGGGCTGAGGAGCTGAAGTTTGAAAAGTTAAAAAATCTGGGGGTGTGGAGCGAGACAGATGTGAGCTCAGCAGACACCTGGTGCGGGTCGTTACCAAGTGGAAGCAGATAGAAGCAAACAGCGTCTAGCTCCTATAAAACGAGCCGAATCGATTGTGCTACTGGCTTTTATCGTGACGCAGCTTCCAGCGGCGGCGCTTTTGCGGCCACCCTGAAGTTCTTCCCACCAGTCGGGAGATCTCGCCACAACGCCTTGTGGGTCAGGTCATGATAAGGAAGACGAATACGTGGAACACCTAAATGACCTTTCAGCTCGGCAGCTCGGCTGTGCCTACGGATGCGTTACCGTGTGCGCAGCATTCTAAGTTGCAGCCTGTTAAAGTCATTTGAACGACTTTCTTTACCGTTGGTCAGTTTAATGTGCAGTACAAACATGCATCATATGTTTTTAAGTGATCACCTAGTTTGTAAGTAGCCAGCCTCCATTCTTCCCCAGTTCTCTCTCTCTTTCTCACTATCCATCCTTCAATCTCAGGACAGTTACCGTGGGCAACAAAGCATGAAACATGAAAGAGCTTCCCCTTGGTTTCCACGGCAACGGGAGCTGGGGCATTTCATGATTTTCTGCTCTCATCGATGACAAAATGAATTGACCCACACATCCTTCTCCCTCTCGGTCATCCTTCAGTATCTGTCCTTCTTTCTGACCAGTCATTCGTTCTTGCTCTCTCTCATTCAGATACTTATTCCTCTTTTTTTTAATCCTTTTCATCTGCTCCTTTTTCTGTCTTTCTTTCTCGTTCCCCTTTTTCTCCATCCCTCATCCATCCATCCGTCCGTCCATCCATCCATCCATCCGCCCCCCGACTCCCTCCACAGTGACTCTCCAGCCTGGGGACAAGCTTCTATAATTCATCATTACTTCTCATAAGCTGCTCTCCTCCTCCTCCTCCTCCTCTATCGCTACTTATCTCTCTCTTCTTCTATCCCTTAGTCTCTCCCTGCTCGTACATTGTGGAGTAAAAAGAAAGGAAGGAAGAAAGAAAGAAAGAGGGAAAGAAAAGGAGGGTGACCCTTGTTAAAATAGAATCTAGTAGTATTTCAAGATTATTCAAGGTTAAAGGGTCAGTCCGCTCAAAAAACCGACACCACACATCACTCTCAGACTGCAGCCACGTGTTCAGACCAGCCAAGTATCCCCAGGAAAAGCAAGTCCTCCAAATTAAAACAAAATACTTGGTTGGTCCAACATTTTCTGATCTGATGACACTGTCAACAACACAGAAAACACTTGTCTTATCTCACGGGTTTGGACAGAAAAACAACTTAGCTCGGCTTAAAACTACTACCACCACTCGGTTGTGGTAAGAGAGCGACCACGGCCATTCGTTAAAGGAAACGCCGCAGTGCTGCCTCAGGTGGTGCCTGCAGAACGCACCAGACACGACACGCAGGCTGAGGAGGTGAAGGTATGGTGACGCGCATCCAGATGCGGCGCGGCGGCTTACACGGAACACAGTGGGTGAGGGGACGGCGATGCTCGTCATGCAACGCCGGGGTGTGTTGTCTCTAAGGGTGTGCAGGTCAGAGCAGTGGACGGGTGCGTAGCAATTCTGACCTTCCTCCCGACACAGACCTGCAATTATTGCTCCATGAATGTTAACTAGGAACCGTGATCTTTCCTCAACCCTCAAGCCTGTTAAAAACACACTGGGTGACATGTTCCTTCATCATCCCGAGCTGAGAGCCACAGACAAGAGGAGGGACATAAGACAGTGTTGACAGACGTGTTCATTGTTGATAGTAAGAAAAATATAGTTTAAAAGTGTTTTAGTTGCTTGATGTTATACTGTAGTTTAGAAAGAATTTGGAAATCGTTGTCACTGCACATAATACAGGGTTTAAAAAAATGGTCCGATATCAATGTTTTTGTAAATGTTTAGTAAAAAGTCTTTTTCAACACAATATATCGGCCTTTTAAATGGGTTTCATTGTTTGAGACGTATTTTACGCAGAAATTCTGTGACTACTGAGATATTTGAAATATTTTCCTTTAAATCAGCGGCTTGTTCATGTAGAACAATACTTCTTCTCTGAAACCTGCAGAGCTTTTATGAGAGTTTCTGTTGGTTTTTGTTCACTCGGAAAAAACAGCAAGAGGAAGGAAGGAAGAGGAGAAAACGTTTGGGGAGAGCTAGGAAAGGAAAGAAGAGAAAAGGAGACAAGGAGGGGAGGGGAGGAGAATGGGAGGAAAGAGTGAAGAAGGAAAGAAGGAAATGATGTAGAAGTGGGAGGGAAAAAGAAAAGGGAGGAGGACAGGAAGCAAGAGAGCGTGAAAGTAAGGAAAACAGTGAAAGATGAGAAGAAAGAAAAAGGGAAATGAGGGGAGTAAAAATAAAAATAAAGATGGGAATAGAAAAACGGGAAGATAAGAGAAGGAGAAAGAGGGAGAGACAAGGAGAAGGAAGGAAATGGAGGGAAAGGGAGATGATGAAAGGAAGAGATGAAGAAAAGGTGATTAATAATGTAAACAACAGCTCTCCCTCCCTTTTATTTACCCCTCACTTTCTACACATCCATTATTTACTAATCTCTCCATCTTCCTCCTCATTTTCTCTCCATCGTCTCTCTTTTTCTCACAGACTCTGCCTTTCATTTCTTCCTCTCATCGGTTTCTCTCCCTCTTCCTGTCCCATTTTCTCTTCCTTGTTTTGCTTCTATTTTTCTTTCCTTCATTTCCTTCATTTCTATCCTTCCCTTCTTCTTCCCTCCAAACTTTCCTTATTTCTCTCATTCCCTCCTTCGTTCGTTCTACCTCACTTCTTTCTTTCCTTCCCTCCGTCTTTTCATCTTCCTTTCTTTTGTGTCTCTTTCCCTGCTTCTTTCCTTCAACCTGTCCTTCTTTGTGTCCTTCCCTACTTCTTCTCTTCTTACTCTCTTTTCCTTTGTCTCTTTTTTCCTCCTTTTCTTCTGTCTCTCCTTCCTTCCTTCCTCCACTTTTACTTTTCCTTTCCCCCTACTTCCCTTCTTTCTTTCTGTCCTTTTTCCTTCCCTCCTTCCATTTCTCCTTCCTTGCTTTTTCTCCTTTTTCTTGTTTCTTTTACCTTTCCCCCCTTTTTCTTTCCTCCTCTGCTTCCTTTCATTTCCTTTCTTCCCACTCCCTCCCTTTCCATTTTCTCCCTCCATCTTCCATCCTTGTCTTTCCACTGTTGTATCCTCCCTTTCTTTTTCCCCTCATCTCCCCCTGTCCTTCCCCTCCTCTCTTTTTCCTTCCCTCCATCCATCCTTTTTCATTCCCTCGTTCATAATCAACTTCGGCTCCAACAATTAGAGAAAATGAGAGAGAGAGAAGGGCGGGAAGATGATGTTGCTTGGAGACGGTTGCCATGTAACGGGAGGGGAGGGGCAGAAGGGAAGTGGGCGGAGGGATGGTCGCAGAGTCAAGTGAGGTGTTGCTATGACAACGCGGGTTTCACGCTGTCACTCTGCGTGTGCGTGTGTGTGTGTTGCTGATTTTAGCACAGAGTGGGAGGGGCCTGGGATCAGAAGCATATGGAGAGGAATGCAACCCCCCCACACGCACGTGCGCACACACACACACACACACACACACACACACACACACACACACACACACACACACACACACACACACACACACACACACACACACACACACACACGGTGGCTGGGAGAAAAATGCAACGTAACTAAAATGTTTCTGGCAGTGCAGCGAGAGAGGGATTTCAAGTGGAAGCTGTGCACACGCACATGTTTCTATCCAACTAAACAGCAACATAGCTTCGTTTAGTAGGAAGTGTTATAATGTTTTCACTGTGCAATGAGGAAATGTTGTTTATTTCAGTATATGGAAAGTTGTAAATCCGCTGATACTGAACGTATCAGTCCGGTGTTCACAGACAATGTGTCTGTTTTCCACAGTAATGTCTGATCCTGCAGCACAACATCCACTTGTAGTGACTCCAGCTTTATTAAACCGGTTTATGGTTCTGTCTAGACTCTCTTCGGGAAAGATCCTGGTCTGGATTAATACAGAAAAAGTGACTTCAGACACAACCTGTTTATCTACATTTAACCAAAACCACCATCTTTCCCGAACCTTAACCACAGGCGGGAATCCCAGTCTCTGGTGTCACAGTCGTGGACCTTGTATGACCACCACAAAACCACCTCCTGGAGACTCTGCTGCCATTAATATATTAGTGCTTCAATCATTCAAAAAATACGTTGCCTCTGAAAATAAACCGGCCAATGATTATGTTTTTCTATAGAACATGTTTGCTGATGCAGTTTAGTTGTATAGAAATGTGGTTTCCAGGAGGCGGGGCTGTAGTGGTAGGGTGAGGAGCTCAGACATCCGGAGGGGGGCTCGGAGCAGAGCCGATTCTCCCTCACGTCTAACTTAGCCAGCTGAGGTGCTTCAGCCATCTGACATAGATGCCTCCTGGGCGCCTTCTGTGCAGGTGCTCCAGGCAAGTCCGAAGGACAGGAGACCCAATGATAGACCCAGAACGCACTGGAGGGGTAACGTGTGTCCTCTGCCGTGGGAATGCCTTGGGGTCCCCCCAGGGAGAGGGAAAAATGTTGGTGGGGAGAGGGTCTGGACTACCTGTCTTACGCTGCTGCCACCACAACCCAGTCCCAGATGAGCGGTAGAAAATGGATGGATGGATGCTCAGGATGACCAGGTAACAGGCTACTGTTCAGCAGGTATGATGTTTACCATGGTCACAATCTTAGTTTAGCGTGCTAACATGCTAACAGTTGCTAATTAGCACTAAACACAAAGTGCAGCTGGGTTCGGTGGGAATGTCATTAGTTTCCCTGGTATTTGGTCATAAACCGAAGCATCGGACAAGTTATAACTTTGACCTGACGATGGTGCTGGAAGAAAAGTGTTTACAGTTCATCCTGAGGGGAACATGAATGTCGGAACCAAATTCTCCATCCAGTCGCTGTTGAGACATTTCACGTAAAAACACAAACAGAGGTATCAGTTGGTGTCAGAGGATCACGGATGTCTGTTCACAGCTTCATGGGAATCCATCTGACAGCAAATTTCACGTGTTAATACCTAGAAAATACATCCGGAGGTCATGCAGAATTCATAGTGACGCGCCAACCCTTGCTTTAACGTCCACGCCGGCTGCGAGATGGCTCAAATTTCAGTCGCCTGACCCGAAGCATCTGCTGTACAGGCTGCCATGGAAAGCAGTTAGCCAGGCTGTGTACTTTTACTTTTAATACCTTCAATATTTTAACTGATAATTCTTACATAACTTTACCTAAGTAAGGTTCTGAATGCAGGACTCCTACTTCTACCTCCTCCATCACTGTGTAGAAGCCAGAGTGTAAACAGGGGTCTCTGGTGTCAAAGTCTGAGCTTGTACTCTGCAGCGAGAGGTTTTGTGGCTCTGTAAAAAATGTCATACTACTTCATCCTTTGCTGCAGATGGAGGACAGTCATTGTTTACACAACCACAAGGGGGCGCTTGTCATGAAAATACTGCCAGTCTTTTAAAGTATCCAAACAAACGGTGCGTGCGACCGTTTTTCGGCTGAGAACAGTCTGCAGCAATAGAATGTAATGTAACGTGTGCTGGAGATGCACTGCAGCATCATACTGCACCAAACACACACACACACACACACACACACAGCATGTTCATCCAGTCAGGGTGCAAATGTGTGTATGGTTGAATACCTGCAGTTGAGTGCATTTTTGTGTATCACTGGTGATTATAAGCATACTTGATGCCTCAGATCTGTGTGTGTGTGTGTGTGTGCTCGCGTGCGGGCAGCAGCTGGGGTTGACTCAGGACAGTCAGCTGTCTCTTCAGCGCTCACCCCTGCTCCGTCTCAACACTGAAGTTTTATCAAATGACTACATTTTCTCAGCTGAGCTCGGCGTTTTAAAATTCAAACCGCTGGGCTCCTGTGCCGAGTCAGATCTGCGTTTCCCTGCAGGAGGGGATTAGGGCAGACACGACCAGAAACAGAAACAGGGAGCAGTTTGACACTGAGGCAGAAAATCACACCCCATTCAGATAAAACCCGCCCGTCGCTTACTGAACTGTACGGAGCCCGGCAGGTGTCAGGAGAAACATCTGGAAGACTCGTGCACACAAATCACCGCTTCCTGTTCCCCCGAGAAATGAATTTGTTCAATCAACCATCTATAATTCATGTGCTGGAAATGACAAACTGCTGTAAACAATAGATGGATTGACATCAACAGAACAGGAACAATTTATTATCCCATAAAATACACTCAAGGGATGTCAAGGACGACGCAGCGTTGTCTCTGAAACTTCAACCACATGTCTGAGTCCAGCATCCAAACAAAACTGTATTCAAGGAATACTTACAAATACATACACCTGTGCAGGGGTGAAGAGTTCAGATTTTCACGTTAACAAAAGTAATAAGGTAAAAATATTCCACTACAAATAAAAGGCACGCTTTAAAACTTTTACTTTGATACTTATAGGTATCCAAAGTGGCCATTATAGTGCAGAATGACCCCTGTCAGTGCTACGTCATGTTACTGGACTATTATTATTACAGAATATCTGTGAGGCAAGTACAGTGAAGTCTGAGGTGAAATATCTACCTCTGAAATGTGTAAAATATAACTTAGCAATTAATGGAAATACTAAAAGTACAGTTACCTCAAACCTGTACTTAAGCAGAGTACTTCAGTAAATGTACTAAGTCACTTTCCAACACTCGTCCTTGTGTGAATGACCAGCTATGTTCGAACAGGAAGTGACGACTGGCTTTACTGATGAGCGTGAGTCTTTATTTTAGTCTCTTAATTCTGCTGTAGCCAGCGGCTTATCCGCAAACCTTGGACTAGACGAGAACAATTTCACTAATGAAAACTAGACTCAAACACAAAATAATCAAATTAATAAAATGTGACTGAAACAAATATACATTGCAAACTTTAAACCTGCAATAACTGATTCTTTTGGCCACTTGTTAGCAAACAGTGACTTATTTCCACATCCAGCAGTGACAGAGCAACATTATTATTTATGTGGAATCATGTCTGTGGCCACGTGATGAATCTAAGTCTTTTAGCTCTGTTTTGGTCTCCACCAGCTCCTGAGGGAAAGATCTGGCTCTTCAGCCGCTAAATGCTCCACTATGTTCACCAGCTGGTCCCTGACTGAGTCTGTCTGCTGTTTGCTGCTGAGCAGGTAGTGGACGGTGGCTTCTGAAAACATCTGCCTGCTGGGGCCGAAAACGACGCTGTGAGAGCGGTGAGAGTGAACCAGAGCAGTGAAGCTCTGGGTCCAGGCAGATAAACAATGAGCTGAAACTCATTGTAAAGCTCAGTAAAGCTGAGGAGGAGCTGCAGGTTCAGCTGATGATTCTCTGTAGGTTCATCACTACCTGAGACTCCTTTCAAACTGTCATGATAAAAATATCGATTATATCCGCTTTAAATCAAGCTCAGGTACCAGAATTAACACTGGTTGTGTATCGTGGAGATTTAATCTCCAGGTTGTTTCTTGTATAGAACAGGATCTCAGTGTTTGCCCAGCATTCAACTCTCTGCCTCGTGTTGATGCCTGAAGGCTGTAGATGTACTTCCTAAACACATTTCATACGAACACGATGGGTTAAAATGTAAATGAATGCATTAAAAATGCCCTATAATGTGATCTGTTTCGGTTACACTTTACCGTCCCCCCCAAGCACTGGGTGTAGTTGGAGCACTGATCGGCGCTCTGCCTCTCTGCCTCACGACAGAATCATTCAGATTCAGAAATTCAAACCGAGCACTTTAATGACCGGGGAGACATGCAAATTCTATTTTAGGGTGGGTTCTTCCTTTAATTCCATCCCATTTTCCACTAAGTTCTTTTTATCCTGAAGCCAAACCCATTAAAAACCATTTAAACCGTCCCGGCTGACACCGAGGACGGACCTCATTTGTGCACTGAATTATGCAGTTGACTGCTCCCCGACGGCGACTCAGCGTGTTGCTCAGCGGCACCTCAGCGCTGACACGGAGTTAAACGTCTGACTCCACCGCATTGGTCCCTCCTCTCCATTATCAATAAAAAACTCTCGTCTGCCTCCCAGAGTTCCATTCGTGTGACGAGGTGCGGCGTCTGTGGTTAAGGCGTCTTTGTTGTGTTAATTCGATCTACAGGAAACGATGTGGATTTTAAAAATAGAAACCAGAAGCAGCCTGAGGGAGCAGCACAACGCGGCCAGGAAAACGCTCTTAATTCAAGCGTGGAAAAAAGCTTTTCAGGAATCCAAAAAGAAAAACAAAGCGTTCAGGAGAAAAGAGTGAACGTGCTGAGCAAACGGAGGCTGTTCTCCCAGGAGAACCTCCAACCTGCCCTCAGGTGACCTCTGACCTTTGAACCCTCTGGTGAGGCGAACGCCCGATCCATCGAACACCCAGCGTAATTCTACAGATCCACTTTAAGGTGAATGATGACAAATATGGGAAGCCGGGATGTCTCCTACTGACCAGCAGTGTGTGTGTGTGTGTGTGTCACAACCTGATGTATCTGATTCCTCTGGGCCTCAGAGCTCCATTGTTTCCAAAAGCTATTGAAACACATCAGTGAGCCGCACTGTGGCACGGGGAGACATGTTCCCTCATCACCATGAACACACACTGTTTATTTTGACTCAGTCCCACACACACACACACACACACACACACACACACCGTCCTGCTGCCAGAAATACTCACTATAGCACCGGAGTTTGACAGAAGCTACACTGAGCAGATGTTCTAGTAATTTCCTGAGCACTTTTTAAAGATGAAACTGTTTATTTGTAAAGTAATTTAAAGATTTGCGTCTTCAGCAGGATTCAGTGGGTTTGGAGCTGAGAGCCACAGACAGAGGAGGGAAGTCGGAAAGTGTCTAGAGGCGGCAGCCGAATCATATAATATCTCTGCTTGTGTCCGACCGATGCAGGCAGCATCGCTAATCAATGTGCAGGGCTAATTTACGGTGAGACTTGCAGGATTTCTGCGGATTGTTTCACGTAGCTCTTTCCCTTCAGAAAAATACTTCCCCCCGTGTGTTTCTTCATAGAATATACAGTCAACATTTCGGTATAAAATTAGGTACAGAATACCGTGATCACGGATGGATTATGGGACAATGCTCCCCCCAGGCACGGACATACTGTACAATGGCCCCTCCTTCATATGTATGGCCCCCCCCTTTTTTTTTAGCTTCATGTTGGTGGTTAATCGTTACTCTAAAGTGCCGCTGTTGGCTGAAAAATGCCCCTGAACGTCAGTATTCGGTCAAGCTGCTGCGGCAGCAGATCCGCACTGACGGCCCTGCTCCACGCACGCTTCACAAAATACTATAGGCTACTGTGATAAATACTCCAGGGAAATGATTAAGGGAAAGCTTTGATGTAGAGCTGCTCGCCAGTCAAACACATTTAAATTCGACTGACTTTCTCACAGGCTTATTGTAGCATAAGTATGGGAAAAGATGATAAAAATAAATAATGGATCAGACTTGGGATCGGCAGGAACTCGGTTTCAGAGGATCAGATGTAAATACAACGAGGAGGACGTCCCCACTTCGGATCGACCTCCGTCCAACAACAACCGTTAACAACATTTGGGCCCAGGTTTGGCCCGTTTAGTCCACGTCCATCCACTGTGATAGCTCCCACCCCGCTGTTCCTCCACTGTTGGCAGAGGAAAGGCATCAATAAGAGGAGTTCATACCGTCACGGCCGAGCAGCGATCGTCCATCAGACAACACTTGATTCCCCTGATTAACACACAGCGTCCAGTCCAACCACTGAGATGGTTGACTCAGATTTACTGAGGTGACGAAATGCCGTTGGGAGACAGCACAGATGCCTCCGGGGGCCCACGGAAAGACTGGGGCTCGCAACAGGTGCCGAAAATACAAAGAGGAGGCTGCAGAAAAAAAACAAGGCAGATCCTGAGTTTTTGTAAAAATGAAAAATATTTACTGATGAATACACTGACCACGAGCTCTGACGCAGCGGATTTCTCACGTGGCGAGACCTGAGGACGGCACCTCACAGACGCTTCACATCCAGTCAGACGGAGCGTGAGAGGATCTCCCGGGAGGAATGGGATGAAGTGGCCAAACGCAGGTAGCGACCTGCCTACAACCTTGCTTTTCAAATTAAGAGATTTTAGCTTGTACTTAGAAAACACGCTTTACCGAGGGCAGAAATAGCAGTTTTATCCATTTATAATTCAATCTCCACCACAATAACGTGAAGGGCTCTGATTACTGACCTAAGCCACTGTACAGTATGAATCTATCAGACCAGGGGCTGGTTTCACGAAGACAGCCTCTGACTGCGGCCTCAGACTTAAGACTTCAGATAGAGGTCTAAACTCATCTGTTGCACCGAGCTAAATTAAGACTTGGCAGCCACGTCAAGCAGCTCGGCTCCGCTCTGTCAGGCTGGATTCTGGAAGGATTCAACAGTTTCAAGGACAGTTTAGTTTAACAACACAACACTGCCAGTAACATAAACTCTTAGCTCAGTGCAGACGTGTAGCAGAACTGCGCGGCGGGACTCGGTACGCCTTCCAACTGGTCAGTCACCGGTCAGATCTCGTTACCTGCTCCACAACATTTTCTTTAGCCAACCACAAGTCAGGAAACCAGGTTTTGCTCTTCTCCGTCACTGCAGGTGTCACCGTTACCGTGCTCATGGGCGCTATCCTGATAACGACTGCTCCGAGTTCGCCTGGGCGTGGGGTGGCAAGGATCGGGGGTTCCACAGCATTAACCAAATCCAAATCCAGTATAAAGCCCACATGGTCCCATAAAGTCCACAAAGCTGAATCCTTTCAAATCCCTTATCAGATCTCATTAAGTTCAGCTTTCATCATTTGTAAGAAACTGAAGTTATAAATAACCACACATCAAAGATTCAGTTCAGATCTGTGATCAGCTGTGATCAGAGGCCAGAAATATTATAGTGTTTAGTGGGAGCCACTAACTTAATTACATCAATTACATTAGCATTAATGAAGCCTAATTAGTTTTCACAACCTGTAGCTCCAACCTGAAAACGGGACGAGCAGCAGAGGATACCCAATGTTCGTTACTGATCGACAGTGATTTTTCTGACACCCGAAATAACAACAGTGATAAAATGGAACAACAGCAACTTCTGGAGGTCCTGATTCACAGCTGCCAACTACTGGATCCGCAGAAAACGCTGAACGGGGACTCTCCCGTACCTAACCTGCTGAGACCAGCCGATCATTTCTCTGGAGAGAGCGTCCGCTCTGTCCACCCACAGGAACTCAGCTCACTGGTGACGGTAGAGGGATGCCACAGCGCCACGTGTCCTCTCGCTCCAGGCGGCGGCTTGGAGAGAGCCCATTAACCAGCAGACCAGAGCTCCCCTGGACACGATACGCAGTTAAGATTAAGCAGCTGCAGCTGATATAATCTACCGCCAGTCGCAGGAAAACGAGGAGCTGCCAACACCGATGTCTTTGCTACTAAAAATAACCAGGAGGGATACAGCTTCTGATGAGAGGTTCGTTAGAGTTGGAGCTTGACGAACCCGGTCCTAAATCAGGTGTGGACGAACCCTACGGGTTTGGAAAACTGGGCTCTGATGCGAAAGCGCTGCGACATTCAGTCCTACCAGGGTGTGAAACCACGAGCGAGACCCGCCTCCCCGACGACACTGAAGCTCTCACATCTGAATGACCGCAACCATCCCAAATATCAGCTGAAGATACCAGCTAGCGGCATGTTCAGATCCAACACGCTGGTATCAGTTCAAGCTTTAAGAAATGTGACCGCACGACCGACTGTCTATCGATCCGTCCGAGTGCAACGTGCACTTCGCGAGAAAGGAAAAGATGCAGTTCGATCAAAAGACAAAAACCAAAGCGGTACAATGTAAAAGGTGCGTTGTGAGATTTCACATCTAACGTGTCCTTGTCTCCTTCTTTTTAAAAAAACGATCATTAATGCAGTTATTTTTGTTTGTTTTGTGTGTAGGCTTTCATGCTGCGACAGCCGTGTAAGGGACCGCGCTTGCATTTGATTTGACCACATGTGCAGGTTGATCCCCACACGTTCTGCTGTTGTCGTCTCAAAATAGAAAAAAGAAAGTGGAAGAAAAAAAACGAAAAAAAAACTCAGAGTAAACGTCTGAATGAAGGACATGGCAGGTCGGTTCATGGTCCTGTGTAGGATGGGAAACAGCGCCACCTCCTGCAAGATGGAGGCAGAAACATGAAGCAGCTTAAAAATGTCATATAACACACACACACACACACACACACACACTGCAGCTGTATGGGTTGTCATGAGATTTGTATTACACTGAATCCACACCTCTCCTTTCTTCTGTCTCTGACAAGTGCTCTCTTTCTTCCCTTCTTCTCTCCCTCTCACTTTCCTCCTTTCTCTTTTTCTCATTCTCTCTGCTCCTTTTTCTGTTTCTCTTACTCTTGTCATTTCCTTCCCCTTGTTGTCCTTCTCTCTCTCTCTCTCTTGCTTTTTCTCTCTCAAAACCCCTCTCTCTGTCTTTATCTCTCACTGCCACCAAGTTATCCCCCTTTCCACACGATATGGTCCCTGAACCTGCTACCTGAGGCTGTTTTTCATGATATTTTAGACGACCATCTTCTTCTAACTCTGCGCCAACAGTTTGTGTTTGTCTCTTTCATGTGTCAACGTGACTGCGCGTCTGTGCACAAAACCAGCTCCATATAGAAATGGTTTTTTTCCCCAGTTTGATGTGGAGGAACCTGGCCGGCCTGCACAGAGCCTTGACCTCAACCCCATCCAGCACCTCTGGGATGAAGTGGATCAGAGACCGTGAGCCGGACCTCGTCACCAGCGTCGGCGCCGGACCTCACCGATGCTCTGGTGTCTGAGCGGGAGCGAATCCCTGCAGCTGGTTCAACATCTGGTGGAAAGACTGGAGGCTGTCGAAGCAGCGTGTTGATGAACATGGTGTCACATTCACACGATAGTGTCACATGTACTGTAGGAGTCATGTTCAGTTGTCCGCGAACTTTTGGCCACGTAGTGCATCTGCTTCTCTCTGATTTCTCATCTTTCCCCACTTTTCTCCTTCTTCCTTCCTTCTTTCCTTCCTTCCTCTCCTCCCTTCCACTTCTGTAACAGTTGAATCTTTCCATCCTCCCTTAGTTTTTCCCTCCTTCACTTGCTTCCTTTTTCTCTTTCTTAATCAGTTCTTTCCATCCAGTCCTCCTTTTTTCACCTCACTCATCATCTTTCCTTCTTCTCTCTCTCGCCTCATTCACTCTCCAAGTCTCTCTATCACTCTCTTTGGCTCTCACCAGCCCTCATCTCTCTCTTTCTTTCTCTCTCCCCGTTTCTTTTATCCTTCACGTCTCTCTTCGCTCATCACTGTTCCATTCCCTCTCTCCCTTTCTTTCTCTATCTCTTCTCTTCCTACCAAACCAGTTTTATATATATATATACCGTATATTTCCATCTCCCTCTTTTCCTCCCACTCTGTATCTTCTCTCCCTGCTCACCACCTGTCTCTCTCTCTCTCTCTCTCTCGTCATCTCTCTCTCTCTGACTCCCTCCGTCATCCTCTGTAATTACCTCCTTCGTCTAAAACCTGAGAGGATTTGAAGCAGCGGGAGACTTGTCTCGCCCTCGTTTGCTGCTCTTTTATCTTCTTCCTGTCCTCCTCTGTTTTCAACTATTTTTCTCTCCCTCTCCTCCTCCTCGTTTCCCTGTTCCTCCCCAAACAAACTCTGCCTGAGCCACAACTTTATGCACATGTAACCTTGCTTAGGCCTGACTCACGTCTGCGGTGGTTTGTGATCTCGTTTCCTGAGTCTCAGTCTTTTTCTTTGTCTTCACCTTTCTCAGAATCTTTTCCTTAGCATATGCTTTTGTGACTTAAGTCTTTTTTTTCAGGTTTTTTGGTTTTTTTTGGTACAGATGTCTATGTATTTTTGCCAAACCACGGTGAATTCTAACTATCATGAAAAAAGATGAGACATAAACCGTATCCTGCATGTATGGAAATGTATTATTTCTCTTTTTGGAGGTTACGTGTTACAAAGTCACGTATTATAACAATCAGACAACCCTCTCCTGTAAAAACAGTCCAGCCACTGATGCAACAAACAGCTTGTTAGATTTTTTTTTCCGTCAGTGTAACAACTCGGCAAAGGTTCCACCTTCTTATGCTATGTTCAGGTCTTGTCGGAAATAGCAGACTGGAAGCTTGAGGCCCACGTACAAGCAGTGGTGCAGGAAGTATTCAGTTCATTCACTCCAGTAAAAGTAACAATACTGCACCATAAAAATACTCCATTAGAAGATAAAAACTGCATTCAAAATGTTACTTGAGTAAAAGTATAGAAGCATCAGAAACGAAGTGCACTTAAAGTATCAAAAGTAAAAGTACTCGTTCTGCAGGATGGCTACTGTTATGTGATGTATTGATAATGTAAGGCACTGAATGGTGTAGTTGGTCAAGCTGGGGCTAATCTGGACTATTTCATAAACAGTTTGACTCTTTAATAAGCAATCATATTTTATAAAGTGATCACATTTTTTGTAATTTGAATCCAAAAAGTGACTGTCTGCCAGATAAATGTAGTGGAGCAGGAGTATAAAGAGGCACAGAAGTATCCAAAAACTGTACTTCAGTACAGGAATTACTTAGTTACTTTACACCACTGTGTCTAAGTGGTAATTTATTGCTGCAGGTCTCTCTCTTTGTTACAATCCTTAAAGGAAAGATTAGGCGTGTGTCAGTATTCAGACTTCTGCTGGTCACGTAAGATCTGAGAGCCGAGTATTACGAGCTACTGCACATCCGTCTCTGAAATCCGGCGGAAAATCGCCAGAATTCTCGCTAGTCATGTTTTAAAGCTTAAGTTCAACATTCTGTGAGTACGGTTTATTCACTTTGTCTCGGGGAGCGAGATGTTCAGATGGAGATCGACCACGCGTCTGTGTGTTCGGTACAGAGCTGGAGCCGGGACGTGGTTAGCCTAGCTTAGCATAATGGCTGGAAGCAGGGGGAAACAGCTAGCCGGGCTCTGTCCAGAGCTCACTGACTAGCACGTTGTATCTTGGTCAGGCACAGTTATCGTATCGTTACCATGAAGTTGCGAACTTATAAGTTAACAACCGAGACACCTTCTTTAGGTAGTTTCATTTAGCCAAGTGTTTTCTGCTCAGTCAAGAGGTTTTGATCCTATACACCTGCAAGATAAGACTTAATGATGTGCAAGATTTTTATTTAAATTGTTTAAAAAATGATGTCAGGGAAATAAATTGAGTAATAAAAATAAAAGAAACGATCTCCATGACTTCTGAACCTATAGTCTTGCCACTTAGTGAAGGATCAAAAAAAAAATCTATTTCTAAAGGAGCCAACAGGATTGATGGGAAATGTGGTCCTCTGATGAGTCTGGAAAAATAGTAGCGCTAACACTTATGCTCCCCATCAAACTTTCATTTCTTCACAGCCACTACGACAAGGTAGCATTTCATCTGGCAATGATATACTGGTCTTTAAAACGCAACACGCAGCACTTTCACGTAGTAAAGTGGATTCTTCAGTTGATATTTGTCTCTCTCCTTGTGTCACTGTCATTTCTCTCTCACTCGCTCCCTGACACTCTGTCTTTCTCTCTCCCATCATTTCCCAGACAGCAGACAGTTGTGCAGCGTCAGGCTTTACATTTATAGTTTAGGTTTGATGGAGTGCGTGTACAGCCCGCGTGGCAGAGGATGCCGATGCAGGACTACAAACCTCAGCGGCCTTGACGAACACTGTCACCGCTCTGCCTCGTACCCGGCAACATTCATGCGATAGTTTACCATTATGGGAGATAAAAGCTGACCTTGATGTGATGGCTGAGGTCAAAGCCGTTGTCCCACCCAGTCAGAAAGCAGTCTTTTACCAGGCAGTTCAAAACCTCGCCTGGGACCCGAGTGAATGGAGTCACCACGCTGGCCTCGGCTGGTGTCAGCTTATCGCAGATATACTGGTATGTGTCAGGCGATCACAACAAAGATTTCAGTGCAGAAATGCCAAAGATGTTTGAGGTCATGTAGAAACTATCACCATGACATAGTTTCTCCACCAAAAGGCAGTGACAAGTGTATTTTTCAACTGTAAAATGTGCTGCTCACCGCAGCAGTGGAAGTCAGCAGTATCATGAGCCGTGAACGCACCGCCGGCAGTGCTAGACTGGACCTGGCTGCGATCGGATAACATGCAGCGAAGGGCAAAGAACAGGATGGCAACAAAACGGGTTGACGTTTGGACCCGCTCCAAATATCAACGCCGCCGAGAGAAGAAAGGAGTGCGTGGTAGCTTCTTGTCAGGAGGGAAGCTTCTGGGAAGACAACCACCAACCTGAGGGAGACACCTTAAGGTGCACCACACAGAAACTGAGGTAACATAACGTCAAGATGCTAAATAACGCTACCTTACAGCCACGTTAAGCCAACTACCAAAGGCAGCGGTGTCGCGCTATCTACTAGCATCTCACCAGAAGAGGTGCGTTTAGTTGCACTGAAAGTCTGAAGCCCAGTCAGCTGCGTCGGCCAATCTCAAGAAAAGTTTGTTTGTTTCAGGTGTTGAACATGCTTTCCGTGCTAAAGCACACACAACTTTATTGCCATACGCATTTCAGGTCTTGTCGAGTTTGACTGGGTCCATGACAGCTAAATATGGCCTCTCCCAGACCTCTACTGGTGATTATACTGCACAGCATTTAATGCAGAAGATGGTTTTGGGTTTGAGATAAAGTCTGTTGGGCAGCAGTTAGTTGTCTAGTGCTCAGCTTGCTTTGTGCGCAAAGAGGTTCCTGATATTTTCTTTACTAGTTTATTGAAGCGGTAGTGAACAACCTATAATAAAGACTGACTGTATAATCTAGTACAACACTACCACTATGGCCTAAAAAAAAATAAAAATAAAAAATCACAGAATAAAGTCAACTCCTTTCTGGCACAGTCCTGACAAAACTGAACATTACGATGGCAGGATTTATTGCAGGGCTGTTGTACAAGCTTCTGTTTGATTGTGAAGGGATTTATTTTTTCTGGTGACTCTCTGATTGATTTCATATCGCAAGAGTTAGATTGCATTGGATTTGCTGATGTTGTTTCATCTTTCCAGACTTAGCTGTTTCAGTCAGTTGGATGAAATCTTATTTGAAAGAAGTTTGACTAAAATGTTTATGTTTTTCGCTGACTAAGACGAGACCAAAATTTCCAGAGTTTGACTAAAAATTGACTAAAAATTAAAAGGGTAAGGTTGACTAAATATGACTGAAACTAACGAGGACTTTTTTAAATCTCGGGATTGAGACTAAATCTAAAAATAGCTGACAAAATGAAGACTATCAAGTGTGTGTGTTACTACATCGTCTCTCTATCCATTGCGAAGAAAAGCAGAACCACCTGGAGACGTAAGAAAGTGACACCCTAACGGGCCGATTCAGATATTTCCAGACTGAAGCTGTTCCACTTCAGGACCTGCGTTACTGTCACAAAGCCCTAGTTTGTGCTGCATGCAAACCTCTGAGAGCCACTGTCGCTTCAAAGGAAATAAAGAAAAAGAAAAAGAACAGATCTCCACGGAGAAATAGTGAACATCGATACAGGCTACCTTCTCAAGAATTAACGCTCCTCTCCTGTGTCTGCTTTTGCCACCAAACCCCCACCCGGCTGTCCTGCTAGCTACAGCGGCTAGCAAACATCCCAGCAGCTCGCTCGCTAAATAATTGAGCGGTGGTGCACTTGAGTGCCTTAACACTTCGCTTCACCGCAGCCCCAACGGGACCGGCTTATTTTGGGGCTGCTGCCTCTTCTCCACCAAGCTCTGGCCCCCCCAAAATCCACAGTAAGCTCAACTCTGCTTTGAGCTAAATAATGGAAGAATCAACAACAATCGGCATTTTAGCCTTTCGACGATACGACTTCAGCTCTAGAAACAGAAAAGCACAATTATGACGATGTGATAAAGGGGAAATAAACAAGATTAAATGGTGGAAACTGAGACTTAGACAATGGCTAAGAAACTGCCAGTCAACCGTCTTTTGAATGTTTGGATCGCGATACATGGACGGTATCCGCAACTGGAGTTGTGTTCTTGTTATTTGTTCTAGGTGAGATACCTGAACAAATAGGTCAAAGTTATGAATTTTTCATTGTGTTTACCCCCCCACCACACACACACACACACACACACACACACACACACACACACACACACACACACACACACACACACACACACACACACACACACACACACACACACACACACACGCTGGGGGTAGACAGAAACTAAGACTAACACTGATGAAACAGATCAAATGTTGATTCATTCTCAAACCTCCGAACCCACCTCACAGTAAAAGCTCTACCTACTGTATTTTCCTTTTTTCTGATGAATAACCAGGAAATAAGGGAAATCGCAGAGAGGAGAGACGGAGGAACGAGCTCGGAGTGGGAGGTAAGTTGAATCATCAAGCAAAATGTAACTCAAAAAACGATTAAAGATGGAAAAAGAAGGTTTCACTTGTGATGGGCATTTCCGTGGCTCTCTGTATTCATTTCTCCTCAGCTTTTGTGGTCGTATCCGAGGATCTTCCCATGTATTTGGACCCCGGGAACCACAACTGTGAACTACGTTTCCCACATGATAAAATCACAGGCGCTCTCAGCTGTGACCCAGGGTTGTGTACTATAAAACCATGGTCAACCAACTTGACCATTTCAGTCACAAATCCTCTCGTGAAAATTTGTCTGTGGGATCTAGAGGAAGAAGTCTGGTCTTCTCTGATCTTGACTATAATGGAGGAGACCTGGAATAAATCCTGTTTTTGTTACTTTACAGTCACCGGATGTTGTCTCTTTGCCGGCTTTTAACTTGTTGTATTTTTAACCTGTGACAAATTTTACGAAATGATATATGACTGAACTGTCCAAGTTCTGGGAGGTAAGCACAGAGGACTGCGATAAGTAGTGTGCAGTCCTGGATCAGGGCTAAGGTGAGCCCTCTTTATTTCCATATTGGATGGGTCTGTGCTTTTTTCACCTCAGCATCGTGCAGCCATTTCTGGAGTTCCCTATGACGATAATCTCTCTGCCCACCCTTTCTCAGTTTTAAAAGTATACGGTATCTGCAAAATATCAACATTTCAAGAACTACCGCGAGAAACCGGTGTTGTTTGAAATTTTGAATTCGTCAAGAGAGATTCAAGGGATAAAAAACGGTCCTCAACCCACAGAAACTGTTCTTCTCCAAAAACATTGGATGTGGATTCCACAAATGAAACAGAAAAGCGTTTTTCCCAAATTAGGCACTGACATGATGAAACGATGCTTCCGTTTGACAGTTAAGGCAGGATGCGCTTACATTTCATCCGACCCAGTTCAGGTGCGTTTGATTCAAATCGTCCCCGAGCTCAAACAACCGCGGCAAAGCAGGCGCCGGACCCTTTGTCCCAGCGTGGTCGATGTGTTTCTGCAGGGTTTAATCAGTTAGAGATACAGTTTACAACATCATCCAGGTGTTGGTATTACAGTTCTTTCCATTTCCGTTGTCAGGTGACGAACCCGAACGATCAACGTAGCTACTAGGATGATCGTAAAATCTTTTTTTTTTTTTTTTTTTAGGTCGTGGATCCAGAAACATACAATCTTTTCTCCCAGCTGGAAGAAAGAAGACGGATCAGATGAAGCTCATTCCGGCTTCTACAAAACGTCGCGATTGATTTTAAGATTTTAGTTTCTAGATATAAAGAAATTAACTCTCAGACTTTTGTGTCCATAACTATCCGAACTTAAGTTCAGATCCTGTACCAGCTCTGCCAGCAGACCTGAGATTCATTAAAAAAAAGTTGAGTACCCTCAACAGCAGCTGTATCAAAAGTCCAAGATGTTGGAGTTTCCCACCGGCAACCGAACGCACCACAAGGTGAACGTTTTTCAATCCATTCTCCAAAACTGCATTACCATAAAACTAGGACATAGAAATAAAGGTTAGGCACAGACTGGACCTTCTTCTGGCTTTTGTGTTTCAATTTGTTTTCGTCATGACAACCCAGTTTATCTTCAGCAAGAAAAAAATGACTTTAGACAACAGAACATTATTTTTAGGTTTTCCCGCAAGACGCCACGAAAAAAACAGCCAAATGACCGAAAATGGCCGAAGGAGGTCCGAGCTGATTCCAGTCTGGGATCTTTATCACATCTACTGCTTTGTCTGTCCCTCTGGAAACATCCTAAGGAAACATAAAGGATGCAGGATGATGGAACAGACAAACGGCCTCTCTACGCTCCAGTTGCTCCAGTGTACTGGTGCGATTGGTCTGCTCCCAGTAGCCACAGCTCAGCTCGACCTTCCTCAGCAGCAGCAGCAGAGTTGCTCTGCCGAGTGTTTGCAGTATTTAACATGAATTCATGTTTGATTTAAAACGAGTTGCAAATTTATTCAGCTGCTGCTTCACTTAAGTCTGCTTGATAAGGACAGAGAGGAGGGAGCACGCAGGTCTGGATTGCTCTTCTTCTGAGGACCCCGGTGGAGAAAAACGCACTCCTCAGCACCTGACCGTCACAGCCACACACTTAGCCTCTACCACCCCAACCTAATTAAATTTAGGAATGGAACAAAGTAATGGGTGGATCTAAATTTAATTTTAACCTACATCTTATTTTACAAACCAATCAGCTAGAAAATAGGTTTTTAGAGAAACGTAATTCCGCCCGTGTTTTTTATGATCATGTGTCCCAGTAGCAAAATGTTTAAACTGAACACATCAGCTAAACAACCGCCGACAATGTTTTTCCACAACATCTGCTCGTGGCAACTAAAGCACCATTAGTGGTAGGTTTAGGGACTCACAGCGTCCGGCTAAGGTTCGATAAAGGTCGCGGTCTTTGTTAAATATCGTCAGCAGTGACTCGACATGTCTACTTTGTTCACATTTAACCAAAACCTAAACCTGGTTCTAGCCCCAGCCTTAGCCGGATTCTAACCTTAACCTAACCCTAACTGTAACATAAACGTGAACCTTACTTCAACCTCAGCCTCGATTTAGACCACAAGCCTTTTCCCACCTGAAGATCTGGTATTTGAACGTTATTTGGAAAACTTAAGGGGAACGTGGCCAGAGCGGCCAGAACGGCCACGGACGTGTGAGTAAGGCTAAAAAATGCCAGAACTTTCCTCTAACCTCAAACTCAACCTGATTCGAACCTTGACCCTAAAAACCAGCCGCTCAAACAACCAACAACGTCCTCATGCTGCAAATCCTCTCAGTCTGGTCCTCAGAAAGATGGAAGTGTAAGAGCTGTGAAGCTCTCTCACACACACACACACATAAATGATGTGGTTTGCTGATTGTCAGGTTGTCGCTCCAAAAAAAATCAGTTGAAGGGAACAACTGATAACGTAGAGGACACATGCAAGTGGACGGACACACACACACACACACTGAACCGCATATGATTTACACTTGACATAGATTTACATCCCCTGTCTGAAAGGCAAACGCTGTTTCACACATACCAAACACTCTGAGTGTACAGGTACTGCAAGCATGATGAACTTGTGGTTAACACTCTCGCTCACACACACACACACACACACACACACACACACACACACACACACACACACACACACACACACACACACACACACACACACACACGTACAGTCTACTATTAATATCAGCCAGATGCTGTGCAGCAGTAGCGCTTCTTACCGTTCTGAAGACAATGGAGACGCCTTTCATTCATTTACACTGGAGAGAATAAAACACACACACACACACACACACACCTTCACACACACTCCTCTCTCTCTCTTTCACATGTTCGCCTCGTCTCCTCCTCCTCCTCCTTCTTCTTCTACTGCTTCCTTCTCTGAGCCTGCCCTCCCTTTACTCCTTTCTCCCTTCGCCCCCTTCTCTCTCTCTCTCTCACCTCCTCCCTCTCTTTGTCTACCTCTCTCACCCAGCCACTCCCCCAACTCCCCCTCCCTCGCCCTACCTCTCCCCTCCCTCCCTTCCATGCCTTTTCTTTCCATTTAACCTCTGTCCTCCTTTCCCTCTGTCTTTGCTTCCATCCTCCAAACACCCCCCTCCCAACTCTCTCTTTTTCTTCACCCCATTCTCTCCATATATCTCTGCCCCCCCCAGCAGCCCCCACCCACCCCGACCCCACCCCCCACCACCACCCCCCAGTTGCATTCTCTATGGAGATGCATGGTTGCTTTCTTGACAGCCCCTTCTCCACGTGTCGGCTCGTGCGCATGTGTGTGTGTGTGTTCACCCTCCAGTGAACACACTCAGCCTGTCAGTCACATTCATGTGCACTCAGCCA
This sequence comes from Xiphias gladius, assembly GCF_016859285.1. Lineage (NCBI taxonomy): Eukaryota > Metazoa > Chordata > Actinopteri > Istiophoriformes > Xiphiidae > Xiphias > Xiphias gladius. The sequence goes on along the minus strand of NC_053417.1, from coordinate 28,490,179 downwards.
TTGACACACACACACACACACACACACACACACACACACACACACACACACACACACAAAGCAATATTCATCTGGCAACATACATGCAGTCATCTCCTTTGACACACATCAGATAGCTCTCGCTTGCTCACCCGCTCTTTCCATCCTTTCCTCTCTGTCTCTCTCTCTCTTCTGCACACACACACACACACACACACACACACACACACACACACACACACACTCACATCTTCCTCTCATTAACTCGTCCTCTCTCTCTCTGTACACACCTCCATCTCTCTCCATTTATACACCTTTCTCTATTTTTCCTTCTTTATTCAGCTCACGCCGGAGCAGCTGGCAGCCTCACATTTCACATTTCTAGCAGCGGCACACCCCTGAATGTGCGCACACACACACACACACACACACACACACACACACACACACACACACACACACACACACACACACCTTCAGTAACACGGGTGGGTATCCGATCCAAATGTATGCGAGCATCATCGTCACGTGCTTGTTCAAGATGTGTGCGGCAAGCGAATTAGCATGTGTGCTAGCGTGCTTCCACACACACACACACACACACACACACACACGAGTCGGTGGCAGGTGTGGCTGGGAGTTGTGGACTCTGTGATGTGACTGCAGACTGTAGATGCTGCGGCCTGTTCACTCACTCCTCTGTCTCCATCCATCTCTTCCTTCCCTCCTCTGCCATACTTGTCTCTCTGCTCGTTTACATCCTTCTTTCCTCTACTTCCTCGTTTCTGTCTCTGTAGGTTCATTTCCTTTTCCTATTGACTACTTTCCTTCTGTACTTCCTATCTTATTGCTCTCCTTGTTCTCTACCTCCTCCTTTACTTCTCTGCTTCTTCCTCTTCTCCATTACCAGTTCATTATCTGAGTCCTCCTCCTTCTCCTCCCATCCTCCATCTGTCAGTTCCTTTCCTTCTCTTCCCTCTTCCACTCATTTCCTCCTCTCCCCTCTACTTAACCTCTTCTCTCCCAAACGTTACCCTCTTTTCCTTTTCTTCTTCCCTTTCTCCATCGCCAGTTCCTCTCCTGTCTTCTTCCGCCTCCTTCTCTACCTCCCATCTCCTCCTTTGCTCTTTGGCTGTAACCTTCTCTATCTCCCCTATCTCCTCTTTCCTTTGGTCTGTTCATTTTCTTCCTCACAGCTTCATTTCCTCTATCTCCTCTATCTTTTTCACCTTTTCTCTTCCTTTCCTCTGTTTATTTCCTACCGTTTCACATTTTCTCTCCTGTACTTTCTGCACCTCCTCTTTCCCTTTTTACCTTCTCATTTCCTCCTCTTTCTCTTCTCCTTTCTATTTCTATCTGATCATTTTCTTCCGTACCTACGTTTCCTTTTTCACTTCATACCTTCCTCCTCTGCTTCCTCCTCTATCACCTCTTTACATTTTTTCCTTTCCTCCTTTGCTTCTTCCCTCTCTCCATCACCACTTCTTCCCATATCTCATTTCATATCCTTCTTTCCCCTCCTACCGTTTGTCCTCTATTCCCTCTTTTCCTGTACTTTTTTCTACGTCCTCCTTTCTATCTGCTCATTTCCTTGTCTTCCTCCTTGTTTTTCTGATTTCCTTCCCTCCTTTCTTCCTCTGCCTCCTCCTTTCCTTTCCTTAGTTTTTTCTGTCTCATTTCCCCCATCCTGTATTTTCTGTTCCTCCTCTTTCCCTTCTCTACCTCCTCGTTTCCTCCTCTCCCTTTTCCTTTCCTGCTCTTTCCTTCTTCTATCTGCTAATTTTCGTCTTACTCCATGCTTCCTTCACACCTTACTTCTCTGCTTCCCCCTTTTTTCTACCTTTTCCTTCTCCTTTCATCCTCTGCTTCTACGCCAGTTTATCACCTCCTCTCTCTCTTCCATTTCTCTTCCGCCACAACCTTTACACTTTTCCTTTAGGTTTTTCTACCTCTTCTTTTCCTCCTGTGGCTTTTCCTCTTTTTTTTCTGCTCATTTTCTCATCTACCTCCTTCTACTATTTACTTCTTCATCTGTTCATCCACCTGTTCATTTCCTTTTCTACTTTCTACCTTGTCCCTCTACCCGATTACTTCTTTCTTCTTTGCTTTTCTCCATCATCAGTTCCTCTCCTGTCTTCTTCCGCCTCCTTCTCTACCTCCCATCTCCTCCTTTGCTCTTTGGCTGTAACCTTCTCTATCTCCCCTATCTCCTCTTTCCTTTGGTCTGTTCATTTTCTTCCTCACAGCTTCATTTCCTCTATCTCCTCTATCTTTTTCACCTTTTCTCTTCCTTTCCTCTGTTTATTTCCTACCGTTTCACATTTTCTCTCCTGTACTTTCTGTACCTCCTCTTTCCCTTTTTACCTTCTCATTTCCTCCTCTTTCTCTTCTCCTTTCTATTTCTATCTGATCATTTTCTTCTCTACCTACGTTTCCTTTTTCACTTCATACCTTCCTCCTCTGCTTCCTCCTCTATCACCTCTTTTCATTTTTTCCTTTCCTCCTTTGCTTCTTCCCTCTCTCCATCACCACTTCTTCCCATATCTCATTTCATATCCTTCTTTCCCCTCCTACCGTTTGTCCTCTATTCCCTCTTTTCCTTTACTTTTTTTCTACTTCCTCCTTTCATCTGCTCATTTCCTTGTCTTCCTCCTTGTTTTTCTGATTTCCTTCCCTCCTTTCTTCCTCTGCCTCCTCCTTTCCTTTCCTTAGTTTTTTCTGTCTCATTTCCCCCATCCTGTATTTTCTGTTCCTCCTCTTTCCCTTCTCTACCTCCTCGTTTCCTCCTCTCCCTTTTCCTTTCCTGCTCTTTCCTTCTTCTATCTGCTAATTTTCGTCTTACTCCATGCTTCCTTCACACCTTACTTCTCTGCTTCCCCCTTTTTTCTACCTTTTCCTTCTCCTTTCATCCTCTGCTTCTACGCCAGTTTATCACCTCCTCTCTCTCTTCCATTTCTCTTCCGCCACAACCTTTACACTTTTCCTTTAGGTTTTTCTACCTCTTCTTTTCCTCCTGTGGCTTTTCCTCTTTTTTTTCTGCTCATTTTCTCATCTACCTCCTTCTACTATTTACTTCTTCATCTGTTCATCCACCTGTTCATTTCCTTTTCTACTTTCTACCTTGTCCCTCTACCCGTTTACTTCTTTCTTCTTTGCTTTTCTCCATCATCAGTTCCTCTCCTGTCTTCTTCCGCCTCCTTCTCTACCAATCTTCTTTCAGTTTCTGCCATAAACCTTTTGCCCTGTATCTCCTGTACCGACTTCCTCCTCTTGTATTTTCTTCTCCTTTCTTTTCTCTGTTCATTTTCTCGTTTGCCTCCTTGATTGCATCTAATTCCTCATCTCTTGTCTTCATCCGCTCTCCTTTCCTTTGGCCACTAACTTATCTCATTTTTTCCCTCCTTTATTTTCTGCATCTCCTCTTTCCCTCTCTCACCTCACTTCTTCCTTGACCTCTTCCTATTTTTCTATTTTTCTCCTTCCATTCCCTGCCACCACTTCTGCACTTCCTCATTTCATCCTCTGCTTCCTCCCTTTCTCCATCACCAGTTCATCACCCCCTCCTCCTTCATCCTTTTCTCTTATCTCCTCCTTTTTCCCATCTGCCATAAACACTTCCTTTATTTCCACAGTTCCTTCATTGTGTTTTCCTTCCCTTTTGTGTCTGCTGATTTCCTTGTCTCCTTCTGTCTAGCTTCCTTATCTACATCCTCCTCTTTTCCTCCTCTACCTCTCCCTATTCTCCTCCGTGCCTCTTCTGTCTGTTCATTTTCTTCTCCACCTCTTTTCCGGTTCCTACCTTACTCTTTTACCCCCTCCTTTCATTTCCTCCTTTCCTTCACTGCTTCTTCCCTTTCTCCATCACCAGTCCCACATCTGTCTTCCCCCACATCTTCCTCTACCCCTTCTTTCATGTTTCCATTTTGTCCCCACTTCTTCCTTTTTACTTCTTTTCTCGCCCGTATCTTCCTGCTCTACTTGTTCATTTCCTTGTCTCAACCCTTTTTCTTTCTCTATTTCAGCTGCATTTCTTTGTCCTCCCCTCCATTCTTCCTTCTCCATTTTTCCTTTCTTAAAATGTTCCTTTTTCTTCTTATACATCCTCCTCCTTCCATTTTCTACTTCTGCCTTCCATTCGATGGCTCTTCCTCTCCTTCTCTTCCACATCTTTCTCTATCTTCCTCATTTCTCCTCTGCAGTACCACCCCCTTTTTTCCTCTGCCTCTTCCTTTCTTCTCTTTTCCTCCTTATTTCATTCCTTACCACCTTCTGTGCTTCCTCCATCTTTACCACCTCTCCTTCTCCTCTCCTCCTATACCCCCTTCTTTCTCCACCTCCTTTTCTCCTCAAACACTCCCATTTCTCCTTTCTCCAAAATACCCGTCTTCCCACCTCTTTCCTGTACATTTCTTCCTCTTACCTCTCCTCTACCCAGTTTTCTACCTTTTCCCTTTTCCTCCTCTACCTCCTCCACCCTTTACATCTCCTCCTTTCCTTCGTTGCTAATTACCCACTCTACCTCCATCTTTTCTCTTTTCTAGATTTGCTTCCCCTCTGCTCCTCTAACCTTCTCATTCGCTCTCTTCTTTACCTTTCTCCTCCCTCCTCCTCAATCTCCTCCTTTCCTTCTTTACCTTTTCTTCTTCCCTCTGCTGCTTCTTTTCCTCCTCTGTATCCTTGTTTCCTACCCCCTAGGAGCTTTTCACGTGGCGGAGTATCAGTTAAATGTTCCGAACCTCCCTTTGAAGTGGAAGAGGGAAGAGCATGTAAATGGAGGATGGAAAAATCACAAAGCCACAGCAGGGATTCAGGTTAACGTGAAGGTTCTCAGAGGTCAGAGGTCAGCCAGGTGCTCTTGCCTACCTGCGGAGAGGCGACCAGGTCCCAGCGGATCGCAGACAAAACAGAGGGCAAAGGTCACAGACACCCGGCACGCCAAACATCCCGGTAATCCTCTGACTCGGGATCAGCTGCTTTCTGTTTCCCTCACGTCCACAAGGTCGTCTTTTCATCAGGTTTTATTGACACACACCTGCTTCTCGCCACATTTGAGAACATTCGACTTTCCTAACGTGAACATCTGCCGTCCCGTCACACGCGTCAGTCATCGTCGGTTAACATCAGACTTCCTTTAAGAGACAGTATTCCAGTATTTTTTTAGTGAACAAAAACAGTTTTAGTCACATTTACTTCATAGCACAAGGTTTTACTCTAACGGCAACTCATTTGCCTTTGGTGTAGCGACTGCAGAGGATTTTGCTCTAAAGTGCATCATTCTGAAAAACAAATGGTGCCACAGTGACACAGCACATAAGGGAATGTCCTCCTCCCACTTAATGGACACAGACTGTTTTTAAAATATTTCAGGCGGCTGCAACTGGTACACAGAGTTGATGAGATGGTAAAGAAGTGATGGATGCCGTGGGCTCTGCCTCTTGAAAGGCGTTTGTTTCCATGGTTTCCCTGGAGGTGATGACTGGAGGTGCCTCGTCACTCTGCTGTGTGTCCTTGAAGAGGGACTAAAAACATCGGCTGCGATCCTCCGACGAGTGGAGGCGCAGGAGGCTGGGCGTCTTCCAGCAGCTCCGGGCCGCGGAGACAAGCGACCGTCTCTCTGTCAGGGGAGTCAGACGGTGCCACTTCACTCTAGTGATGTACAAGGTCTTATCAGCTGAAAACGTGAGGCGAGCCAAACAGTCAGTAAGCTTGTCAGTCAAACAGTTAGGCAGGTAGGCAGTCAGCAAGTCGGACTCTCAACAGTTAGAAAATAAAAGGTTTCAGTCAGTCGGGGACCAAAAACGCAAAGTTAGGCTGTATTTTTTCTTTCAATGTCCAAAAACTCCAAGTGAGGTCCAGGAAATGTTCTGAGAAAGTTCTGAGCAGAGTTTGAAAGTCTGTCGCTGATTCACGAACCCTACGGGAACGTCTTCGATCGGTTGAAAGGCCCAGAAAACCGGGTTTCCAAGTCAGCTCCTTACTGCGACTGATGGGCCCTACATCAACACACTGCCAAATTTTCCCTCATATATTTGATTATTCCCTGTCTGTTAGAACAAATTTCACAAATAATCAGCAACTGTTTTGATAATCCACCATTATTCAACCAGAAATGTCAAGTAGGCGCTAGTTCCAGCTTTTCAGATTTGAGGATTTGCTGCTTTTCCCTGCTCTGCATCATTATAAACTGATTATCTTTTGGGTTTTTGACTGCTGGTCGGACAAACGTCTGACATCTGAAGACGTCAGCTTGTGCTTAGGGAGGTTAATACCCGGATTTTATCACCTTCTTCTGACATTTGACGGACACAATTAATCGTGAAAATAATTAGCAGATTAATCTACAATGAATATAACCAATCGAATCCAGTTAAACCACACTCACACAGTCCGAATGGAGCAGATTAGTTGAGCTGTTGAGTTTTAAAGTCTTAGGTATAAATAATAATTAAAGCAGTTTTTCTTTACTTCTTTCTGAAGAATTATATTTCCAATCCTGCAGCACTAAATAATGTTTCTGTGTCAAGTCTTCTAAACCATTCGAGACAATTTAAAAATCCCGATTTCAACAAAGACTCAAACGAGTGATACAGTGCTCGGAAAAATGGGGAAACGTTCCTCCCTGCTTGAACAGATTAACTGTAATTATAGTTACATTAAAGGAGATAAACCACTTTCAGAAAAATATCTTCAGGTAATGACATAATTAAGTCCTCATGTTGAGATAATGATCCTAAAAGCTGCAGAGCAACCTCACGGATGCTCTCAGCCTCCGACCCTTCAGTCTGCACCTGCGGCTGATTTGGGTTTTCTTCTTCTACACAACTTCAAATTCATTTCTTGTACGAAAGTCGACAAACTTTCAGCTCCTCAGACAAACCATTCAGATGAAACTATCACCGTTGGGTTGAGCTACTCATTGACATACGGACGTGCTGCGACGAGGGGCATCATTTGGAGACGTCACAGGTTAAGAAGGTACGGACGCACTGCTACAGCTGAGTTCAGCCGTTCTCAGACTGCGACAACGTTCTGCAAACTCTGCAGACTAATAATTTGATTAATCCGATCTAAAGACTTTTATTTCACAAAGTTTAGAAAATGCTGTGAAAATGTTAGCAAGGAGACATTATATGATATATCCTTCATAAATCGCTGGCTTGGATTCAAGTTTAAATATTTACACCCGTGTTTCTCAACCTTTTTTTTTTTCTGCCCAATGTCGTGACCCCATCAAGTAGAAACCATCTTTGTTGTTTGATCTTGGTATACTTGTTCTGAGTTCTGTATCACAGGTGGAGCTTTGGGTTTACAGAATTCGCGATGGTTTAAAACCTATTCATTTAACAAGTCTTTAACGGTTACTAATATGTCGAGCGAGTATCAATACATCAGTCATAGAAATCTCCTGTCATCTTTGGATTACACAAAATTTGAGGGAGGATTTGCATTATATTCAGAACTGCGATCGGTCGAACGGCAGGAAATCAGCTATTTTAGTAATGAGTTAATTACTTGAGTCATTTTTCATGAAAAAAATGCCAAAAGTCTGATGGTCCAGTTTTCTAAAATGTGAGAATTTACTGCTTTTCTTTTTCTTACATTAAACATCTTTGGGTTTTGGACTGTTGGTCGAACAGAACAAGACATTTAATGAGCTCATCGTGGGCTCTTGGACATTTCACTGTTTTCTGACGCTTCATAGACTGAACGATCAATCGATTGACCGAGAAATTTACCTGTACATTAATCGATGTAAAATAATTGTTAGATGCAGCTCTCGTTATGACGGGACACCATTATCTAGAGCTGAAATGATTAGTTGCTTAATCGATGAGCCGATCAAAACCAGCAACTACTTTGATTATCGACTGTTTCAGTCATTTTTCAAGCAAAATCGCCAAACATTTGCTAATTCTAGCTCCTCAAAATCAATGATTTGATGCTTTTCTTTGCCCTATGATAGTAAATCGAATATCTTTGGGTTTTCAACTATTGGTTGGATAAAACAAGCGATTTTTAAGGAAGCGTAGTTGGCGTTTTTCATTGTTTTCTGACATCTGATTGGAAAAATAATAATAATTTATGAATCAAGAAACTAGTTGGCAGAATTAATTGATATTGTAGATAATCAAAAACCTATAGCAAGTTATTTAGTCAGTCAGTCAGTCAGTCAGTTAAACAGCTGTTTGGTCAGTAAATAAATGAGATGTGAAAGCACAGAGCCTCAGGTTAGTCTGTCAGTCAAATTTAATATCAACCACGTACACTGAGTCGTGTGGGACATGGATCACAGCTGGTGTTCACGTACTGATCGACTGCAGCGGATCAATACCCAGAGACACAAACCTCCATAGGAATCCAGAGTGTCGCTGTGAGCAGAGTCAGGCCCTGGACATACTTTAAAACAGGTCTGACATTTTGTGAAGGACAGTTACACCTCAGTCAAAGCAGAGAAATGTTGTGTACAGCCACTTCCTCTCAGTCGATGCATCCGCAGGCCAATTGTCCATGTTTATATGCGTCTACATGTATCTTACAGATCAATGAGGGTTCAACAAGGCTTCGGACGCAGCTGACTACAGCAGCTGGCTAGAGGCAGGCAGGGAGGACTGCTGATGTGTGATGCAATGTGCAACAGCACACAAGATTGCACTCACTGGACTGACTTTGAGCTGTAAAAGACAAAGAAAAAAAAAAAAAAAAAAAACCCAGATGCAAATCATCTGATTTCTCTGTCTACTGCTCTCACTGCGAGAGGCCCGGTAAGTCAGTAGGCTAACAAGCTGAAAGACTTAATCCTTGTGGGAAGCTGCGGTAGCTGCTGGCTACAGATTAGCTCCCTTGCTAGCAGATAAACTCATTTCATAGCAACCTTGTTTGTTTCAATTGATTCAAACTCCCTTAAGGGGAGAAAGACTAGAGGCAGAATCAGGGGAACGCACTAAATCAGACTATTCATGCCCCATCTCCACCTCATCCACCCTCTCCATTAGCTGCTGGCTACAGATAAGCTGCAGCGTTAGCAGGTAAAACCAGTTAGTAAAAGCCTGTCTTTAAACTGACTGCAGGTGAAGCGAAGCTTTTAATTCCCAGTTTCACCTCCAGCCCTGTCCCGTCATTCACTCCTGAGCTAAGTCTGTGTTGGTCAGATCAGTCAGTCGAGAGGCAGAAGCGGTCGCACAAGGTGTCGAAATCAGTCCCATACAGGGTTCAAAGAGCCAGTCAAAAATGTAGGGGTGTTGTGGTCTAAAGTCGCCCGCCCCCCACGCTCTTGATGGTACTTCCTGTTCTCTGTACTCTCGGCTTCCTGTGCCCCCTCGGCTGGCTTTTAAAGCTCGACGGGAGCGCGTTTGTATTCCAGTCAGGCTCCTGAAAATCCAGTTTGATCCAGCGGGCGAGAGACAAAAGTGCTGATGCGCGTTTACCTGAAGTGTGGACGAGTTCGATCTGTGTTTCTCCCTCTCCTGCCGCCTCCTCCTCCTCTCACTCAATAAGACTTTAATCGAATTATCCCTCGCCTGCTTGCTCACTTCGCCTCCCCTTGACCTCGGCTTCAGTCAGGGGGCAGATCGAAGCTGTTAACGTGACTCAGTGCACTCCTCCCGCCGTGACATAACATGACGCTTTGAGTCAGAACGCATGTTGGACTCCAGCTCTGACTTTTAATGTTCCCCTGTTTGCTCGTTAAACGATTTCAGACATTTATCTGTGTAGTTCAGGATTGAGGAGCTGTCCGTTGCAAAACAATATCTGAGAAGATTAATTCTCTTTGCTGAAGATTAAAACTCTTTGCTGAAATGATAAGTCTGGTGATATTCTATATTTTTCTTGTTGTCAAATCCCATGAAAAGATCCAAACCAACAACAAATGTATCTGCTAACAAGTGTTAGCTTGAGAAGAAGTGTTTTGTGTGTGTGTGTGTGTGTGTGTGTGTGTGTGTGTGTGTGTGTGTGTGTGTGTGTGTGTGTGTGTGTGTGTGTGTGTGTGTGTGTGTATGTGTGTGTGTGTGTGTGTGTGTATCACAGCCTGGTATGTCTTATCCCTCTGAGCCACAGAGCTCCACTGTTGTCTAAAGACTATTAAAACACATCAGCGAGCCGCGCTGGTGCACCATGTGACATCTTCCTTCGTTGCCATGACCACAGATAGTTTGGTCAGTGTTGTCACATATGACTTTTAAAACTAGCCCATTTCTTTCTACAAAGCCTTTTGGATGAAGTTTAAAGTGTTAAAAAGCTTCACTTATATCAACAGATGTCAACTTTTACAAGAAACATTCAGTATGACGCTGCCATTGGTTCGGTGAGTTCCACTTTGGGGTAAAACTGGAGCCCTGTTTTTTTTTTTTTTGGCCTATATTTGCTTACATTTTGGAAGATGAAGTACACCAGATTCATTATTAGCAGCTCCTGCTTGCTACGTACCACTGGATGTTCGGACAACTATCATTGTAATACTCTGACACTGAGGAAAGCTTAAAAACGCGACGATTCTAGGGCTTTTAAAGTCGCCGACCTTAACTGCCGTGCATCACTAGCACGATCGTGTTGATAAGCAGCCAGACTATGATAACTAACTTCCCTGCATGTACGTGTCCCTTTCTCCTCACACAGCATCCAGGCGCATAAAGACATAGTAGACTTGAAATTAGCTATTGACACCCTAATGTTTTCTCTGTAAAACGTTGGTTAAATTTGTCAAAATCATCTCAAATCAAGGTCCACTTGCTATTTTTTTTTTTTTTTTTTTTGATTGCGGCTGATCATTTTTGAGCTTCCAGCGTTACCATGAACACGGCCCATGCTCACAGGGAAAAATTAAATATTATTAGTCTCATACTTTATTTTCTATATTAGGGTTTTTCCTACTCACTTCAATACAGTCCGCCCCTAGGGACCATTGCGGGAACTGCATCTTTTGGCACTTCTGCGCTGAGTCATGTAGCCGTGGTGGCTGCGGCTCGGGTATATGTTTAGGGTCGTCTAACTCAACCAGTTAGCTTACTTCTTCCCTTAGAGCTGCTCTGGACACACACATCTGAACGGGCCGCGTCGCATTTCTAAACGCCGACCGTCCTCCGTTTGACTCGGTGTGATGTCATCACATTCGACCGGCGGGAAATGGCTTAGCAAGAATGAACCAGTCAGTTTCAGGAATGATTTCTTTAGAATCATAGGAGTTTTTAATCTCAATCTTCATCATTCACCACTATCATCATCCTCACTGTTAACAATTGTCACAGTCACCGTCATGACATCATCATCATCATCATCATCATCATCAGCATCACCATCACAGTTGTTAATCATCGCACAGAAACAGTCATCTCCTCCATCGTCACATCATCATCATCATCATCATCATCATCATCAGGTACATTCTCGTTGTTTTCAGTGAATAATAGATTTCTTTTGTATTTCATACTTTTTATAGTATATTGTATATCATCCATGGTCAATCTCTTTTTTAAATAATTTACATAAGAATAAAGTCAACAGACTGAAGAATGACTATCTGTATATTTACACCATGAGACAGAGAAAGAGAGATAATCAAATAGAAAACAGCAAATGACTGGAAATGAAAGAAAACAGCGATAAAGAGCAGGAGAAGAAGCAGCACGAGGAGAGAGAGGAGGGGAGGGAGGGCGACCGACAGGGAAGCCTCTGCGTGTGTGTGTGTGTGTGTGTGTGTCGTACATGTAAACACCTCCCTAAATATTAGAACGAGGCTAAATGAAGCTACTGAGGTCATCTCTCGTCTCATGGTGATGACCCCCGAACCAAAAACTGTTTCGTCACCATAGCAGCAGATTGCGAGGACTCTGCCGGTTGCCACGGTAACCGGTAAGAGTCAACCTGTGTCCATTCATAACCTGCTGTGTTTCTGATGGCAAATTTGAATTAGAAAGGAGAGAAAAGAGGGAATACAACATTTTTTCTGTCATGATGAGATGAAATAATAATGTTTTGTTTTTTTTAAGGTCCATAAAACTTTCCGATCTATTTGTCCCTTGAACACAACATATTGGGACGATAAAGAAGGGCAAGTCGGGATTCTGGAGGCAGCATGAACTGGTCAAGTTGAACTGAATTTCCAAAAAAAATTCCCTCCTGTTTATAACATGAAAACAAGTTTTTTTCTGTGTTAAAAGTTCCAAGGTCAAATTTTCTACTTCTCAACTCTGCGTGTGCCGAAGTCCAGCTCATAAAAAAAAACCAAAACAACCCAACAAAAAAACAGGGAAGAAACACCATTAAAATATTGAAAAGCTACATTTGCTAACGAAGCTAATGCTTAAAGAAATAGACAATTAACCTTTTCAATGTGTGAGCCAGAAGAAGATCTTTCCCTAAACAAGTGTTAAACTTCACCATAGAAAGTTTAATAATGCTTTAGTTGCTATGAGCAGATATTGTACTGCAAGTGTGGATACTGTAAGAACAGCAAATGAAATACGTCGTTCCACATTGGGGGGGGGGGGCTGGAGCCAATCCCAGCTGATATGTTAATTAAAAATGTTCCTTAATTATGTTGATAATAGACACACGTCAGGCAGCGTGAAGTATTCAAACACAACTTCTAGAAGACAGGGTTGCCAGAGTACACCTGCGTTTCTGAGGCCAACTCACAGTCACACAGTCACCTACGATAACGAATTTTAAAAAACACATTTCGATGCTGGGCAATTTAACAAGGATCCAGTCAGCTCACCAACGAATCAGAAAACAACCCAATAACACCCAAGCTGAGTTTGCATCTGTCAGAATTATGTGTCAAACCATAACTGCGCTCTTTAGACCACACTTTGTTCAACAGTGCATTAAGGGCACATTCAATAATCAGCAACTGCGATGAATAAATAAAGCTGATGTCTTGGCCACTGTTGAATTTCCCAGTAAAACTGGTGCTGTAGGTAGAAATACCTCATCAAAGGGTGATTTGTTCTGTTGACTGGAAATAAAACATCACAGTATCAGCATGCAGATAGTGTTGAATGTTTAGGAAAGAAGATGAGGGAGAAGGCAATCACTACAGAGAAACCAGACCAGGTCAGAACCTGGTATGTGGCTGGACTCGCCCTGTATCTGTTTGCTTCTCTCCTGCCCTCTGTGCTCACATTTACAGTAATCTATTACAGATGAATTCCCAACAAAGCTGTTCTCATTTACATGTTTTTCTGTTTCTGTTGTCAGACGTCGGAACCGACAGAACAGACGTCAGTATGAAACAGTGACTGAAACGCGGCCCGTTAAGACCACGTTAACCAGCGGTCGCTTCCAAGCCGCTTCCAAGCTGCTGCTCTGCTGCTAAGATCCTGATTGTAAAACCCCGACGTCGTCTGACAGAATCACCAGCCACACGAGTTAAAGACGACGGCTGAGCTGTGACTTCAGCTGTATTGACCTGTAAAAGCTCCTCTGCCTCCTTTACCTCCTACAGAAACAACTTGAGGAGACTTTTGTCACGTAAGAATCACAAATCATGCCAACGTTCAGCCATATCCATAAACTCCATGTGTCTGCAGCTCAGTCTGATGTCGAACAGTGTTCGTCTGAACATTTATGTCAGATATAGAGGGCATAAACTGTAGGGTGCCAATGTTGGGCCTCATGAAAGAACATTTTTGTATCCTTATCCTACACTTGTTATCCCTGCTTGTTCCAATTTGAATTAAGCAAACTGTCTTAACTGGACGAACTTGTTTTAAGTCACTTGTTTCAACTGGATAAATTGTTCCTACATCTGTCAACACCTTTCCATCAGAGAGCTGTACGGTGATAGAACTACAGAATAAAGGGTTTGACATAAAGTTGGACGCCAAAATATATCTTGCTAAAGCAAAGCGGTCCACGACTAAAACGGTAAGTCAACCTGATGCCACGGAGATGGACGACAGAATACCTTCTATTGCAGGTGATGGCAAGCCTTGATCTGGTCCAGGACCGACGTGGACAGCTGCGGACGTCATTGCGCAGAATGATGGTGACCTCCTGACAGCAAGAGGAACGGTCCCCTTGGACGGGGAACACAGTACAAACATACAGCACATGAAACAAGCGTCCAGTCTAGCGGATGTGTAGTGCAGAAAGTCCACGCAGTCAAAAATTTGGACCCACAAGTCATGCAGACCCTCGTGGCCATGCGGACACACAAACCATCAACTGGCCTTTACACTGTCAGGTGTTATATACCAGAGGATGTTCTCCCCTTCCCCTGGTGAAAGCAGTTTATTTGTACGTTGCGTTGCAAATGTTCTATGACGAAGGGAAGACACTCAACTCATTTGTTTGTTTAAAAAAAAACGCCACAGAGCACCTTTAAGTGCAGGTCTGTTCGTGAAATAGATATGTATTTGTGTTTGACAGATTTTTACGTTCTTGATTTTCATATTATAAGATCTAATAGGGATATTTATGCGTATTTGTTATCATTTCGATGAAAATGTTGACAAAGGCATTTTTATTATATGATGACGCTGTGTGCATTCTCAGTTTTCCTTAATTTTAATTGTCGTTGTGTTTGAAAAAAGAAATGAAAAATTTGCCCCCCTTTATGTCAAACGACAAACACACGAAGCAGAAGCTGCAAAGGAAACTGGGTCACAGCTGCACTGACGAACAGAAGTTTGGCTGCAGAGACACTGAAAGGTAGCGAAGGCTACAAATGAAATACCCAACACCAAACTGGATTATTACGCCGTGTCGGCAAACACCAACACGGCAACTTCAGCTCCCCGTTCCCAAAACCATACACTTCTGACTTTCCAACATGACGCATCTGCCATCCTCTGTGCAGGAACGTAGTTATATAATCACCACAGAGACCAGCAGAGCCTGCCTGTCTGTCTACAGATGTGAGGTGACAAGTCGTAATGAGCTGCAGTGAAAACAGAAGAGTGCAGGGGAGGAGACTGTCCCCAAACGCACAAAACAATAGGAAAAATAAAACAAGCAAAAAAAGCAATCCTTTGTGAAATCTGCATCTCACAAAAGGAAAAAAATGACATAATTAAAGGTGTACAGTAATTAAAGTACGCTAAAGAAAATCACTGAGGATCGAGTAAGTCTCTTATACAATACTTTATGGCTTTATACAGTGACATTTGGAGAAACAGAGTATAATGCAACTCTGTGGATACTTTAGGAAGAGTTGCAATCAGTTAGAGACACGTACAGATCAACACAGACATGTATTGATCCCAGCGAATCAATCAGGCTGTAAGCACTATATAATCATCTTTTAACTTCTGATTATTGGAGATGAAGAGGTTTTTCCAATGTCATCTTGATTGTTGATGTCCAGCTGTGTAATAGTTAACGGATCCCTGCATGGCCCCTGCTTATCAGTGCAGGATGCTGGTGTGTGTGTGTAGTGTGTGTGTTTTTTGTGTCTGAGTGTGTGTGTGTGTGTGTGTGTGTGTTTAGCACCAATGAGTCTTCAATGACTGAACAAAAATATTTGAGAAAACAAACAGCAGATTAGAGAGTTAGAACTATGAATCTATATTCATTGGAGCACGACCTAGCAATGCTACTTTGCGTAGATACAAGCGAGAAAGAGAAGCTAATGACTGTGGTAATTTCCTTAAAAACGTATGAGGCAATATTATTCAACACTGCAATAAAAGATACCAGGTTACGTCAAAGGGATGCTAGTACTGCCAACACCACTGAGAATCAACAACCCACTCTGCAGCCCCACACGGCTTTCAGCTACGTTCGGTCCATTGCTTTGACAGAATCAAAACAACAAAGCTTTTTAGAAAAACCATGGACAGCATCTGCGAGCACAGAAGCTACAGCAACACAAGACAAATGTACGCTAGCAGCCTCGTGCAAAATGGCAGCGAGCTGAAGTAAACAATCTAGGGCGAAGAAGGTCAAACATTACCAAGCCAAAGAGAGACATACAAAGCAGGCAGTGTTGACAGATTGGGCTGTTTTCTTTTTCTGTAGTTGGGCGGGTAAAAATAGATTTGGGCTGGTTGTTGTAAACCGGGTAACCATGAGGGTGAAAAGTTCTGCTATAGTCCACAGGTTTTCAAACTGCAAGAGGCGCAGGGGGAGAGACGTGAGGCAAACATACTGTGTGAGGTGAAAAGGACAGAAGAGTGCAGGTGTCAGGTGTTGTCCTGTTAACAGGAAGTTAGTTATTGTAGTTTGGCTGCTTATCAACAGGATCAACAGTTGCAGCAGCAGAGGCTGTGACCTACAGCTCATGGGGGCCACTTTGAAACCCTTAGCGCCTGATTGCTGCAATTTGTGTCAGATTTGGAGTCATAGCTCAGTTGAATCTGAATACAGTTTTAGATTCAGTGTGAATTACACTTCCCAGGATTTCAAAAATGTCCATAAACACGTCTAGAAATCATAGAAAAAAGATGCTCCTTACTACTCCAGAACTTGCCTGGGAATCATCCGGTTTTTTCGTTTTCTCCAGTCTCGAACTTAGCGAGGGATTGTTGCCATAAGTACGCCTTAAATTCAGCATACTTCCAAAATATAAACAAATATAGGCTTAAAAAAAAGGGGGCTTAAGTTTTAGCCCACAGCCTAAAACCCCTCTTACATGAAAATGAAAAAAATTGGGCTTTTCTTGGCGATTGGGCTTTTTCAGACTTTGACTAAGCTACTTTTTGTCTGTTAAATCTGGCAACACTGTCAGCTGGCACATCATCAAAAACTGGTACAAACTGGTACAACTAACTGGAGTACAGTAAATAATGGTGTAATTCTAGTTAGACCTGTAAAAAGGGAAAACATCTGCTGTGAGTTGTAGTGGAAATGAAGTGCCCTACGACTACTGTAAATGTACTGCCAACAACTAAAAACAATGACAACGCTGTCTAAACTAGCATTCGATGCTAAATGCTAATAGATAGAGCTCTAAAAACTACAGTACCATACAGCACCAACTGTTTCTAATATTCAGTAAAGCCTATGTGATGCTAGCTGTGATTAGCGATAAAACAATAGCTCCTTTAGAGCTCCTTAGATTTTATCTTAAACCAAACCATTTGGTACTAACTAATGTCCCAGCACAAAAAGAGAGCGTAAACGAATGGATGCTTCACAGTTTAGCTAAATAGCCATGCTAAACATTAGTCTGATTAAAAGGTTAATATTTCTTTAAGCAAGCTAACAGTGCAAAACGTCTACTACCTAAAGTTGCTAACCGTCTTAAAAGGGAAACATTCCAAAGCTTCTTCTGATCTCGATGTTCAAATCCTTTTTTCTTAATACACTGATTGTCACCACGTCATTTTCAAGTCAAACTTTATGTGTCTGCAGAATGTCACAGTTAAAATAAGAGTGCTTCATGATCATCAGGTTGTAACAGCCTCTAAATAGGAAACTTGAGTTACTTAACAATTATATAATGCTGAAAACGACTAAAGCAAAATAATAGAATATTACTTATTTCCTTGCATTAAGATTTCTTGAATTAGCAAACAACGCTAATTTCCGCTAACACGACTGATAAACTAACACCGATTTGGGTGAATTGCAGCATGTCATTTGGCTGTAGTGCAGTGTGTTAGAGAATATATTCATACAAACTATGGCACATTGAAAGTCGTATCTTGTCAAACGTGATGTGATTTCCCTGCACACTGAGATGACAGGACCAGGACCTCAACAAGGACATGACATTTTGATCTGTTCTCACCTCTTCGCTGCAGAAAAATACCATTTAGCCTCAAGCAGTTTAGTCCATCAATCACTGCAGTTTCACTGACAGTTAGCACTTAATGTCATGGAAAGAGCCTCATAACGAGGGTGTAGAGGATGTAAAGCTGACGATCTTGCGTTAAACTAAATTCAAAGAAAAAATCCCCCTGCTGACATTTTTTTCATGTTTTACAGCACATTTAAAACACGTTTGCAGCTCATTTACGGCCTTGTATTATCATCTATGATCTGATTTTTAACTGATTTTCACAGAAAAAGTAGGGCTGTACTGAGTGACAAACAGGAGGTGAAGAGACACAAATAATGACTGGAGAGAGAGAGAGAGAGAGAGAGCAGACATAGGGACTGTGTCCAAAATCACTCCCTCGTTTGCTCATTTACTCTTCACTGTGTAACAGACATTCAACAGCTTACTCTAAGAGCGGAGCAGAGGTGGAAAGTAACTAAGTATTTACTTGACTACTGTTCTTAAGTACGATATAAAGCCAATTTATTCCACTGTATACTTGTACAGAGGGAATACGGTACTTTTTTTAATCTATAACATTTATTTGAGAGCTTTAGTTAGAGTGAATAAAATATGAGGCTTTGTTATAGGTTAAACTATCAAGTAGTAAATGTGTGTAGCATGCAGGGGCTGCAACTGCATATCCGTGCAACCCTGTACTGAACCCTGAACCTTGATAAAGTAGGTCAAACTTAATGCCACCTTGACCAGTTACATTAAAATACCACTAACACATTGATGCATCTACGACTGTAAAATTAAAATTCATATCGTGTAACGATATAACACTCTGAAACAGGGCCATTCTGTATAATGAGTACATGTTGCCGATAATACTAATGTACCTACACCCTGGTAAAATCTTGAATGCAGGACTTTTACTTGTACTTGAGTGTCTTGAATTGTTATATGAGGTATTTGTGCTTTTACTTAAGTAAAGGATCTGAGAACTTTCTCCACAGGCGCCACGTTGCACGGTTGTAATTTTCACATCCATAAAACGTACCATATTGCCTCTGTTTGTTAAAAAAAACAAAAAAAAAACGTTTCTGTTTTCATTCCAATCGGGAAATTTCGGAGGGAAACGGAACATAAATTTCACACCCCGATAAAATGGGGGAAGGTAAATGTGCTGCAGTCAGTAGCCGACGGAGTGATTTCAGACACAGCTGGAGAGAAAGCTGGCGTGTATTGTCCCATCATGGCATCAGATGAGAGGGGCAGGGGGACGGTTTCCCAACGCGCACCGCCGCGTCAGCTAATTACCGCTGTGTATGATAACGACAGAGACCTTTATATGACTGTATACATAATGATACGCAAACATCGGAAGTACATCTCATTATAACTTGCTATGTACGGCTTTGTAAACGTCTCGTTGTATTGTAAATAACTGCCTTGCAATATTTTGTGTATTGCAGGTTTGTGGTACCATCATCCACAGTAGACGTTAAATGAGCGTTCTCAAAAATGCTAAATGACTCCAACTTTCACTGAGCAATTCACCAG
Organism: Xiphias gladius; assembly: GCF_016859285.1. NCBI lineage: Eukaryota > Metazoa > Chordata > Actinopteri > Istiophoriformes > Xiphiidae > Xiphias > Xiphias gladius. The sequence continues at coordinate 28,470,987 of NC_053417.1, read as the reverse complement.
TAGTAGGGAGATTTGCCAGACATCTACGTTAGCCATGTTCTCTTAAACCTGGTCACGCAGCCGCTGACGCCTCCATCGCGTCTGTCTATGTCCGACAGTGACGAGCAGGACCGGAAACGTAATGATGACACGGACACCGGACAAAGTTACGGGAAAGAAGTGTGATCCAGGAATTGGCATCAACGACACCGTCAACATCTTAGACTCTTAGAAAACAGTCACTGAGCTCACCACCACCCATTTCTAATCATAAAGACAATTCAAAGCACAGGGGGAAATAAAAAAAAAGAAAAAAAATTCAGGACCTTAAAAGTTGTTTCAGTGATGTATTATCATTTTTAAAACATTTTCTGAATCCTGATCAGTGTAAAATTATTAATGGTTCTAAAGTTATGTTTTAAAGATAAGACGCCATTATTTCAAGTTTTATTTTTCTTCTCAAATACAGGAAAACGGCGCTCGGCTCGTGTTGGAAAGCTTCCGCGTCATGTTATGTGTCATTGTGCTGCATATAAAACTTTGGATCGCAGCGCGTTGGGCGCCGCGCTCGCCAACCACCCGCTGTAAGCAGCCAGCGTCTTCGTCGCTCACAGTCTAGCTCCACTTTAAACTCCTCACACTCAATATGAGTTGACGTACACGGGGAGATTCTCATACCAGATTTGGAAACATACGTATTGCTTTTTAAATTTACACGTCGCGAGAAGAAGCCAAAGACAAAACTGCAGGCTCACTATGAGGAAGAAGGGATATAGATTTGACTGTACAGCTCAGGAGGACTGGACGAAGTCCTCAGATATTCTTGCTCATACAGCATACAGCGTTTTCTGCTCACAAAACATTACATTTGCTTGCGGGTTTGGCTGTCAGAGACTTATTTTTCGTTTACTTGGCACTGCGACAGGAGGATAATACCTCCTTCCATCTTACTTGGCAATGAGACAGAGAGATTTTTCTCTTTTTCATCTTTCCTTTGATTTACTTGGCACTGAGTCAGAAAGAAGACTTTCTTTTCTTTTTGGAAGGGAAGGAGGGAGGAGAGGGGAAGAGGAGGAACAGGAGGCAGTCAAAGCTACAGAGTTAAATACACAGGTAAAGAGATGAGAAATGGCAGCATAAAGAAAACAGATCTACAGAATGAGAAAAGAGTCGACGGGCTCCGCGGTTTGACTTCTGTCGTTCCCTTCGTCACCACCTCCATCCGCTTCCTCTCACTCGGAGGGAAGTCATGAGTGTGTTTACATGCACTGTAGTGATTAAGGCAGCACCGTGACTTCTGAAGCTGTCATCTCAAACCCAATTATCTGACCTTCATCTTAATTTGGGGGATCATACACACAGACCAAGCTTCGCTCTCAACAGCGCCTCCCTTTTGACACATTTTTATGGACATCTGCTTTGAAATCCGTAAGCACCGTGTTACTTATGTACCCGACCGAACCGCCGCGCTAAACGGGGCCTGCTGACTCGATTGTCTTGGTTGACAGTTCTCGCAGGATCACCGGCCATGGCGGTTGCCAAAGGCTTCCTTCTCTGGCACCAGCGACTGACTACGGGGGTGAGGAACGTTCGACCGGGACCTCCCCTCACAGACCCCTGGGTGACTTCAGAGGTGAAAGCGGACGTGATTTCCTGCAGTCCGTGGTGTATGCAGAATCGCGGCGTGCTTATGTAGCCATTTCAACGAGTGGAGATGGACCGTCCGTCTCATAAAACAGCGCTTGGTCAGCATGTAAGATGATCGGGAGCAGCCGTCGTATTTATGAAGCAGACAACATGTCACGCTACGTGTCTATAGTAGGTAGATTATTAAATGAATACGGTTAAAAAGCAGCTACATGATGCCATGAAAGTCTTGCCTTAAAACTGATCTCTCCCGTCGATCAGAGTACTGACGTGCATGTAAACATACTCATACTGAATGTCTTCCAGATATCACTGATGTCCTTTCATTATCTCTGAGGACTCTTTCCAACTGCTGTGTGCGTGTGTGTTTGCATGTGTGTGCACTGTACACGTTAGGCACCAGGGTTCTCCCTAAAACTGTAAACGGGGGAAGCACTTCACAAGTGTTTTTCTTTCTCCGTCACTTTTGCCAAAAACAGAGAGAGACGTTACCGTGCGTACGGCCCAACGCTCTCCGCGGGCCTGACCGCTGTTTCACCTTCAGTTGAACTCGGTTGGTAAAACAGACCCGAGATCAGTCTCTAATCCTGACCGAGTCAATTTAGCACCAAGCCAGTTATCTTGATTCACATGCTTTTTAGCAAAAACCTGAAGCGGACACCTGCTTCAGTACGTGCCTTTTTCCATATATCTTGCTTCTTGTGACCTTTGCGCCAAACTCTGTTCCTATTTCTGGCAATTTAGTGTCACCTTGTTCACACTGCAGAACAAAAATATAGACTCTCAGTCGGGCCAACGTTTGATCCACGGAGCAACACTTAATCGGTTCTGAATTCGAACCCGCTGCCGTTCACACTCCACTGTTGTATTTGGGTGCAAATAGATTGTTGAAGAAAGAAAAAAATATGTTGTAAGGAGAACCCTGGTTGCAGTATGTAGGGATGATAACGACTCTACAAAAGACCAAATTCATGACACCAGCGGCTGGTTATTTCAGCCACGTTCCACCAGCCGACCAGGTTGTGTTTACAGAAGAGGACCTCCACAGGACGTCTGGTTACCTGCCAGAGCGGCGCGCACACTTCACCAATAGCTAGCAAACCCTTTCGGTGTTATGTCCCACCTAGACCAGAAGAGTCTTCAGTCCTTCGTCCCAAAGAGTTTGGTGTGACATGGAGAAGACATGCTGTACACACCAGGTCCCTGCACAGGCCTGCAGATGTTTTGATGCTCTCGCTGTGATGTCGTGGGCCGCCCTGGAGCGCGCTGCCGCGTCAAGTGCTGGCCGGCCCTTTGCCGAACTCCGTGTCAGGCTCCGGCCACAGCGTTGTCAGGAAACGGTGGGGTCATGGCTTCATGCTCGGACGGGAAGAATAAACTGTTCGAGTCCCCGATCAGACCCGAACTAGGAGACGAGGGGAAGAGACGAGGTCTGAGTTTGTTCTCAGATGGAGGTCAAAGACCGTCTGGTCTGTTTGAAATGCACGAAAAAGTGCAGACTCACTGCTGACGTTCAGCTGAGTCACTGCATCGTGCCGAGTGAACCAGCCGAAGGAGGAGTGAGTTTGAATGTCTCCAGGTAGGTCAGACCGTGGTGGCGATGATCGGTCCCGTTGCTTTAAAGCTGCAACCCAGGGTGTCATTTTCTGATCTTTATGAAAATCTGCTGCCAGGTTTAAAGGAAAAGAGACAAAAAGTTGGATCAGGAGCAGAGGAATTTCCCTTTAAACGCTGAGTGTTCTCACTTTGCACGAGAATTTGAAGTCGTCCATTTTGCAAGTCTGTCAGCCAAAGATCTCCTCAACCAACGAGCGATTCCTCTGAGAACATTTTTCCTGAAGAAACCCCGGATTTCCTCCTTTTGTTTTAATTTACGTTTCTTACGCAACAAGTGTCATCGATAGTTTTCTCGCTGTTTCGTGATCAGAGGGCAAAAGAGAGAAAAAAAAAAAAAAAGACAGAGACGGCCACGGAGGAGGGAGGAAGGGGGGGTTGTAATCCCCCCTCGATTTACCGGGGAGAGTCAGGTGGGGCGGGGGAGTGTCTCGCGGTCGCCCCTGGTTACCTAGAAGAGGGGCTACTGCACTCGGAGGCGGGGCAACAGAACTGATGGGCGATGTCGTCATCTTCCTCCTCTCTGAGTGACAGACAGACACACAGACAAGAGAGACAGATAGAGAGCAGAGGAGACGAGAGAGGGGAAGCAGAAGAAGAAGGAAAGAGGGTGGAAGAAGAAGAGGAAGGCAGACAGAAAAAGAGGAGCAGTCTGGTAACGGGTTTATGAGCTCAAGTGTGCTGTACTGCAGCCGGCCACCAGATGGCAGTGTCCCCTCATCTCTGACTGCAGGAGTGACCTTCTGAGTTTAACTCTCCCTGGCGGAGGTGAAGCAGCGTTCTCCCGTCGCCCCGGGACACAATTAATCTCTAAAATTATAAACTTTACAGAGTCAAAAGGTGACGTCTGGATATTCTCCTTAAGGGGAGAGGACAGGGAGGGAGGCATGGAGGAATGAATGAATTATGATGAGAAGAGGGGGGAGGTGACGGGGAAGCCGAGCCTTTGGTAGTTTTGAGATTGTGGCCGGGGCCAATACACATTCATGCGAACGCCGGTAAAAAGTGCAAATAGGTGCGATAATCAGCGCGGCTGTGATTTTAAAAACGGGGCTGTAATCCATCACCTGGATCCCGTTCAGCGGTTTTATGTGTCCTTGTTTCAGTTAAATAATCTAATGGCTCCAAAATGGGGCAACCGACTATAATTCATCCGCTTGGGGACATTTGGGAGTTCAGCAGAGGTGGAGAGAAACGGTGTGCAGGTGTGTAGGTGCAGCATTCACTTCTGTCACATCATCCAAATGTCTTCGTAGATGCTCTCTGCATCCTGTCGGCTGCTGGTGACACTTCTCCATTTTTTGGGGCAGGTTTCAGGACAGATTTCAACAGTTCAGAGAAGCATTTTTAAAATATCAAACAATGTAAGAAGAGGGTTTAAATCAAGCCTCGACCTCTCAACACTGAGACCTGCGAGGACCTCGATCGGAGCTTTTAAGTTAAATCTGTGTCTTTAGGCTGTTTGAGAGAGCGGCTCGTTTTCTTATGATGGTCAGTGTGTCTGACTCAGAGACACACAGTATACGATTATCTATGAAATGTGAGGAAGTTCAAGCAACTTGGAGACCTGTGAAACTTACATACTTTCCATTTTACTATCTTTTCTACCTTTTTCTTTCTGTGGAAATGTTGTTTCCATCTATTCATTAAAATTATTTAGCAATACATTTAGATTAAAAAAAAATACAGAAAATATAATGTAAAATGCATAGGAAAAAACAGGCTGCCTGGTTACGATGTATTGACCAGCTGAAGCACTTTGTAAAGGCCTGAAAAAAAACCCGGGAAATCCCATTTTTGTCTTTTGAAAGGGAACTGAAGTAGCGTTCGGGTTCACACACGGTGCGGAGCCTGGGTGTCCCTACCCGAGACATCCTGGGCTTTTCACATGTGACACTTTTTATGCAAAGAATGAAGCTTTCTGAGTTGAATTTTCTGATCGATTACCGGTAAGCGAACATCTCAGGAGTAGTTCAGGGACTTCTCCGAGCAAGAATGTTTTTTGGATGTGTCCTCTGTGGAGGAGAATCTGCATTAGCCAACTGTTTATTTCATCTGAATGCAAAGCCAGAAATGTTGCGGGGAATCATTCAGATGACGAAGAGTAACAGAAAGCGATTAAGTTCAACTTTAAGTTCAGAGAGGTTCAGGTCAAGGTTTGGAGCTCTAAGTGTGATCAGATGTCTTTGGAATAACCTGTACACAAAAAATATCCGTTTATTAGAAAGAAACTCTAAAAGTCTGGATTCATGTTCTTCATAATAAAGTCAACCCGTCTAAAATTAAAAAAAAAACAAAGATAAAAAAAGGTACAATTTTCAATACAGACTTTATGACTTTAAGGGGATTTTAAAGAAATATTAAGTAACTGAACTACGATGCTGTTTGAATTGACTATATATTAGTTTTTGGGGGATAACATAGACTTTAACATCAATTTGACAGATTTTTGTGAAATTTTTAGTGTATTTAGTGGTTTCAGTGTTTACATGAGGGGTCTTCAGGGGTCCACTTGGTTCTTGTAACCAACACCCATCACAGGACAAACTAAATTCAGCCTGACCGGCTTTGGTTTGGTCCAGCTGTGTTGCTGCAGGTCTCTGATTTGTCAGTTTATGTACAGTAACAGCGTTTCCTTCGTCACTATGCTCGCTCCTGCGAGGTTTGTGTTGTACTCCCCAGCAGACTTTCTATGCACCTGCACGGCGAAGAAGCGCCGGAATCCGCAAAACAAAAATAGAAATGAGACTTTTTTTTGGTTTTCTTCTATATTTGGTTTGACACAAACTGGAAAACACACAGTCCTTTTCCATTTTTGATGCCTACAAAAAAAACACTTCACCAAATGTTGGTGTGTTTTTTCCATTCTGAAGATCTGAAAGGATGATACACAGCATTTTGGATTTGATTATCCTCAGGCCTTTTTGAATCTTGTCTGAGTTTCCTTGGATCCCTTTAGGATCAAATCTATTTATTCTGAAAGCTAATTTATGCAAGTCGGGTCTGGGTAGGTTTTCCACAGGTCAGTTTTGGATTGGGTCCAATATTATTGGACCTATTGGACCTATGAAGACCTCTAGTTTACAGGCTTTATTCTCGTCATTGTATCTGAGCGGCTTTTTCCTTGTAACTCTGCAACTTTTGCATATTTTTTAAAGTAACTTCCTTTAAGTCCCAATGTTCTGTTTTGATCAAACTACAGTTCTGACAGCAGTATTACATTCGTCCAATCTGAGTGACGTGTGTGTTGTTTTCTGTCATTTTCTTACAGTGTGATGCTTTTAATGACACCGGGACAGAACACAACTTATGTGTCAGGGCGTAAACTTGAGTGTCCAGACGTCTGCGTGCCCTTCCAGCTGGTTAGAGCACTACGTGCTGACGGGACGTCCGGTAAGTGCTAACGCACTGTTGTCGTGTCCGTGCAGCGTTTGAAGTGATGCTGCTTAAGACGACAGGAGAATCAGAGTTGAATGTGGTCATATGACCTCGCGCTGTCATCAGCAGCATGTTGGTCACCCGGTGAATCCCTCTACTCTGTGTGTGTGTGTATACGTAGGCAGGACAGCCACTGAAAATCTCCCTCCTCTGCCGGTGACACATCCTCTCTCCTGCCTCACAGACACACACAGACACACAAACACACACACTCCTTCCCTTCACAGACTTTGTTTGAGAAATCATCTCCTCACTCTGCATCTTTAATTCCCAATTTTAAATGATGACAGCGTTGGTTTTAACAACAGCGCACACACCCGACTGTGGTCAGCCTACAGATCTTCTGCCTGCACTGGAGAATTACCCAGAAACCTCGTGTGGTTCAGGCATTTACCCTCCAGGCCTGTGTCTTGTGTTGCACATTTACATGAAGGAAACAAGGTCAGTGTTTCGCGCCACTTCCGACAGTCACCTGCGGACGCATATGACGGAAATGCTGTGTCTTTCTATGCTGTGTAGCGAGATCAGCCTCGAGATTTTACAGCGAAAAAGCAAAATCAAAGCTTTGATTAGATCATTTCCAAAAAAAACAAAACAAATTGCTGAGATGCTGATGTCAAACCAGACGAATATCGTCCGATAACCGCTGATGATGATGAAACACGTTCTGTAATTGTTTGACCAGACAAGGAATCTAAAATGTCAGTTTCTTTTACAACATGAAGGTCTAAATACTTTTTCAAAGCCTTCTCCACATCGCCAGGGACACATTAGTGGGAGGGAAATATGGAGTCATTTATTTACAGTTGTATTTAAATATACTGGGTCAGGAAACACTGTAAACAGCCTATAAAATAACCGCCGGGTTGTAAAATTCCTAAAAGACATGAAGTCAGTGCCTCAACGGCAGCTAGAGCCCTGATTAGCAGTGGCTTAACACAGCTCCGGTACAGCTGTAAAGACACTGCACCATAAGACGGCTAATATCCGAAAGTCGCCACAGAAATGTAGGAGTGAAACTAAGGACTAGACTGAGTTCGAAGCTGGAAAAATCATGAGATTGGAACGCAGAGCTGTCACCAGCGCAGCCACGCTTGCTGAGCCATCAGCTTTGGTTTGAGGGACGAGACCCGCACAGGTCGGCCTCGGTCTGCCCCGCTACCAAGCAGGACCGCGTTATGCCCCGCTGTCAGGTGCGACCACCAAAGCGGTCCTGCTGTTGAAACAGGTTCCTGGATAAGTCCCAGTAGACAGATACAGCAGGGTGTCTACACACGTACTGATCTCTGATTATCTGACCTCAGTCTGCAGCCGTCCAGGTAGTCGAGTCTCGAATAATGTCTGAATGGACAACGTATTCAAGACTGCGTAAAGCACTGACCCATTAACCACTGTTAGACGATGGTTAGGAATCAGTATAGCTACCCATCGCAGTTGGCGCACATGATTACAGTCGACATTTCCCTCCTACGACGCGTTTAACAACAGGTTCGGTTTGATCATTCAAAGCTCACGGAGCTTATCACAATGAACTAACGCAACTATTGTCGTTTATAACAACCTGAGGTTCAGCGCCCAGAAGGGCAGCTAATGCTTACTTTGAAAATGCCGACACTGGTGTGTTGACGTCACACATGAAAACACATGAAGGTGGGACCCATAACTGGACCCAAAAGGCCCCAACAGGGGCCCCCCCAAAAGGCCCCCAGGTTTGCTGCTAGTTAAGTGGTTTTTGGTGATTTGATTAATTGCAAATTTGTTAGAGAATTTCGAAAACTAAAGTGCATTTTTAACTAATCATGTTTTTCACCTGCTTTGTGTCGCAGAGGGGTTCCTGTTTTAAAATCTGGCTTTGAGACCATATTTCAATATTAATATTGTGCTCGCACAGTGCACACTCCTAAATAAAGTTGGACTTACTCCAAATGCCTCAACCCAACTCAAAGAAAACCTGGGATCAGTTCCTATTATTCCAACAGGGGAGAGGAGTCCCGGCTGGTGGCTGGGTCTCTGTGTGCCCTGGTTTTGATGGGAACTTGAAAGCTACGCAGTCCATACGTAAAGCACCTGGGGGGCTGCGGACCCGGCCCCTCGTCCAAAAAGAGAAGAAAGATGATATGAAGGAGCCACGACCCGAAAGAGGAAGTCGGCTGAGGCTAAAATACTGTTGAGGTCAGAGTGGTAGGAGGGTTTCACCACAACTGGCACTCAAATTTCAGGTTTTCTATATATGAAATTAATATTTTATTTGATGAGGCCAAGTCTTGTCTCTTTTTTTTTTTTTTTTTTAAATCTCCCCTTAAACCAACTTAAACTAATTATTTTTTTTAAACATTTTTACTTAGTTACGTGTGGTCATTTATTTGAGTTTATAGTGTTTGTTTTTTTTATTAATCTGCCTGTATATGCATTTATTTATTTATTGTCTTTGTTGCTTTGTGAAAAATATTGTAACAAAGGTTTGAAAGTTTATCGCTGTCGGTCTTGTCATGGCACCTTCTGAAGTCACCATTTGCGCCAAAATATATGCTTGACCCGAACACGTAGATTAAAAACTAAAAAATAATTCAAAACATTTAATGGATAAATTAAAAATAATCAAAACCACTTTCCATAACGTTGCTGTTGACTCTTGAACTGGCCTGTTTATTGAGCTCAGCTTCCAGGTGGTTGGTTTTAGAGCAGCATGGCGGATGTGGGGGAGAGGGGGAGAGGGGGATGAAGGCGGGTGAGGAGAAAAAGGGTGAGGTCTGATGTGATGGCGTTCTGGGGGAGAAGGTGGATGAGCGAGAAGGAGCGACTACAGAGGCTGCTTCACCTTCAGTGCTGTTTCGTGTGTGTGTGAGTGGGGGTGGGGGGCGATAGGGGGAGGTATTACTATTATTATTGCAGATTCTTATAGCTCTGTGGGGGAGGCAAGGTGGGGGAGAGAGCAGGTGAGGCTTGACGTGACGCCAAAATGCATCAAGAGCGAATCCAATCAACTTTCGGCCTTGTTGGGTTTCACCGCGACAGCGAGGCAGAATCGCGAGTCTGAATCTTCAAAAGTCAAGGGTGAACTTTTGTGCTTAATTTTGATTGATTGATCTATATTTTATAGTCTTTATTCATTATTCATTTCCAAAAACCTAATAAGCTAAATGCCAAGACTTGGAGCCAAACATTGACCAGCTTTGAGCCAGGAATTCTGTGTCCCCTTCTAATAATATAGTCCTGGACTGTCTTCTGTTATTTACTTCATCCTACTGGTGATACCGAACGGTAGGGCTGATGTGGGCCGGCAGAGTCCACTTAAAACCCCACTAACAGAGACACTGACCCCCGCCAGTGTTTATTTACAGGGGTGGAAAATCCCAATAATAACGCAGAAATGGCTATAATCTGTACCCGTAGCAATTAGTCAGGTTTTCTAGTCGTAAACTAATAGTGTCCTTCTACAGTATGTAGTATTTGTTCTCTTACAAATAAGGTTAGAGTTGTGGTTAAGTAAGCGGTCGATCTGCTAATTATTCTCTTAATTAGCTGATTAATCATTTGGTCTATAAAATGACAGAAAATATAAAAAAATGTCTTCAAGTGTCTTGTTTTGTCTATGGAAAAGAAAAATACTAGCTTTACTTCCACACAAGACAAAGAAAAGCAGCAAATTGTCACAATTATTATTATTACTAATAATAGTTAAAGTCAAAGTAACAACAGTCAAAGTGTTTTACCATAGTTTTTGTAGGATGTAGGATGTAAACAGTGTATCTATGACAGTAGCATTAAATCAGATGTTTTGCATGACCTCACTGCAAATCACTTTTTATTATCAGTCGTTTTCGGTTTCTATATGGTATTTTCGTCTCTCACTGACTTTATGACGCCTTCGGAAAACTGAAAACTCAGACTGGTTAGCGTGGCTCGACGTGCCTCACACAAGTGGAGGGCTAGTAGCTAACTGTAAAAACACGAGGTTTGTAAATCAAACGTAGACGCGCGTCAGATTCGCCCTCAGTGCGTCTGGGGTCGCTGCCCCTCCCTGCTGCTGGATGTGGTCTGGGGGAGGCTGCCAGGGACAGTGTGGTGGCTGGAGGCAGAGTGGGGGGCATTGGGTGAGGCTGGGTGTTGAGGAGGGGGGACTCTGGCCCTTACCTTGCCTGCTCGTGGTGCTTGGCGGGGGGCAGGGCGCAGGGAGGCTTGGGCAGGCGGAGGCGCGCGGGACAGCAGTACTGATGGTAGGTGGCGTGGCTGTTAGGAGGTAGGCTGGAGGAGTAGAGAGAGGAGGAGGAGGAGGAGGTGGAGGAAGGAGTGGTGATGCTAGTAGGGTTGTTGGAGGAACGACAAGAGGTGGTGGTAGTAGAACAGGTGGAGGAGGAGGAATAAGACCTGACAGAAAGAGATAGAGAGAGAGATAGAAAGATAGAGAGTTGGGGAGAGGGAGAAAGAGAAAAAAGAGAGAAAAATAAAGTCAAGAGAGAAACAGAGAAAGATAGACAACAACAACAACAACAACAACAACAACAACAGACAGGCACACAAAAACACACACCATTAGCACAGTTAGCATTACAGCACACTATCAGCAAGGGCTTAGCACACAGTATTAATAGCAGCATTAGCAAACAAGTATGGCTAGTAGTGTTGAAGCAAAAAGCACACTTAAATCTGTCAGCATTAGCTTAGCACACAATAAATAACAGCAGCATAGCATTAGCACACACTTACAACTAACTGTCTTAACACTTAGCTTATAGTTAGCATATCTTACCATGTTGGCATTACCTTAGCACACAATATTAATAGCAGCATACAGCAGTTAGTATAAAGTTTAGTTAATAAACTACTCCTACCAGCATACAACATTAACATACAATCACAAGTGTTAGCTTAGCATTGAGAACACACAATATATCAGCTCATGGTTAGCACACAGTCAATCTCGGCCGTTAGCACTAGCAGTTAGCATCACAGCAGTACATGTATAGTGTACAGTGAGTCAGGAGAGGGAGGATGATGCACAGATATAGATAGTTTACTGTATTTTCAGGGGGACAGAGGAAAGCCAGTCGTATCCTGCTCGCTAACTGTGCTCACTGATTAGCCGCTTGGCTGTTGATGCGTAGAAATGACACCAAAAGCCACATGACAGTTCAGCCGTTTTACTGATGGTCTCATCTGGAGCAGGTGCAGGTTTGCTTGCCTGGGACAAGGACGGCGCTATGGTCGAGGTCTGTTACGGACCATGGACGGACGACCTTGCAGCTAACGGAAGGTTTCTCTAACCGCTCACTGAACCCGGCCGCCAGGCACGTTACTGACCGACCAGCCTGTCACAGAAGAGCTGTGAGAAGAGTCATGCTAGGAGCCCTGGCGGGTCACTTGTCTCCCTGACAGACCTCACTGTAATAAAGCTGAAGGTTGAGATGTCATGATGAACCATAATCATAGTCGGTGACACCATGAAGAGTGACGTGCCAAAGGTTAGAACCATGATGGTGATGAATTTTTTTGTGTGTGTGCATATTGTCACAACCAATTAGAGCTACTCTTCATTATGTTTGATTGGAGCTGGTCGTCGACATGAATTGAAATAAAATTTTTATAAAATTTTAAAAATGATTAAGGATTCAATATTGCCAAAACCAAGATCTATGCAGACTACTGAATCATCAAAATACACTATGAAACTACAGTCCCTCCTTTACATCCACATTTCACTTTTTACCTTTAATTTACTCAACCGCTCAAATGCTGAAAACTCTAGTAGCAGAGACTTTAGTAACATTACTACAAAATAAAGCCCAGGCACCGCACATGAACGGAAGAACGGCAATTCTACAATATATTTTATGATTAAGCTATACAAGGTGTGTTCCAGTTCATTTTAACAAATTCTGTGCTAATTATAATCTGTTACAAACAAGGGCTGCAATTAATGATTATTTCCATTATCGATTAATCTGCAGATTATTTTCTTGGTTAATCAATAATCATGTGGTCTATCGAACATGTTCAGATGGCTTTTTTTTTTTTTGTCAGACAAACAGTGTAAAACCCAATAGTACTTGATTTAATTTCAAATAAGACAAAGGAAAGCAACTAATTCTCACAAACGATGGAACAAATGAAAAAAATGACTAAATGATTAATCGGTGATCAAAATTGATAAAGACTAATTTTCTGTCAGTCGACTAATTGATTAACTGGTTATATGTGTCAGCTCTAGTTCAAAGTGAGGCAGCACTAATCCATATCTTGACTGTTGTCACTACTGTTATAAAACACTATACAGTGTATAAAAGCTGCTCTTTTGCACTTACACACGTTAGAAAAAGGAAAGATGCTTGTTTAACTTGTTGCTTAACGGGATTTGGCCACGCCAGCCATTAAACTTTGCTAGCCTGGCATTAATGATCTATACTTCGATTGGAGAGGGTTTTAGACCAATTACAGGACCCCTTACGCCACATACAAGGTGTTACGTGGGAGATACTGTAAATTACAGATCAGGCCAAATGATTTCCTCGATGACTTATTCAAAAAAAAGTGACATATTGACTCTCTGACAACATACAACCATTATTCATGATTGGTTAAACGCATAGTACTGATTTTAATATACCTTTCAGACTTTAGCGTAGTTTGTCTTCTATTCTGCGGTAACACTTTATTTTAAGTCCCCCTCTGTATAATCCATGTATAATCAGTATATTAATAATTGGTTTATAACTCTATAATGTAGTTGTAAGCACAGATGAGTGTTTATTAATGTGTGTGTTACCAGCTCTAACTCCTCCTGTGGACACACATCAGCTGAATAAACAGATAACGAACGATAATATGCTAAAACAGAGTTATAAGTTAGAACAAAGGATGTACCTTAATAAACACTTTTAAAAATGTCCCTTTATCTGCTAACAGCTACATCGTAACGTGTTATAAACCATTTCATACGTGTTTATGTTTTCATTATACATAATAAGCAGGGGGAGTTAAAAGAAAGAGGTGTTACCTTTTTTGCTCGTGTTTACTAGCAGCTGCCATGTTGAGGTGTCCCACAGTGTGAAAACTCACAAGTTCCCACCATGGGAGTCTTTCCCATCACCAACTTCCATCTCACGTGGCGCGGGCAAGGCGCTAGCCCAAATCCCGGTGGCTTAACGACACCCAACGTCCTGACCTCAGTCCTCAGCCCCGGCCTTTCAAGTTCATCCGCACAAAGAAAGGTAATGTAGCCAAAAGTCAGCAGCTGTAAACCCTGGGCTTCCTCCCTTTGCTTAATATCCAAACTGTAAAACTAGGTTAAGCCCGCCTCGAGCTTTCTGTAACCTTGGATTTAGGTTGGACCGGGGTCAACAACTCAGGGCTGAAACGCTGTCTCTTGTGTTCACACAGGTTTACCCGCTGACATCTGTAACGTCTCTACAAAGACCGCGGCGCAGTAGACTGCAGAGCAGCCTGAGGCGCCGCGTCCATGCTTCAGCAAGCTCAGACCTCATCCCTCACATTTCCTTCCACTGGTTGCGATGTGACAGTTTGTTGGTCCGCCGCACGGCTGCACACTCACTGTCATTTTGTATGGCCGCGGGCATGGATGTACGCCGCGCCGCAGGAACGCACGCTGTCACACAGTGCTGGATGTACAGTGTAAATCCAGGCGGACGTACACGCTCCCAAGAGTGTAGCGTCCTGTTGACGCTGTGAGTTGGTACGAGCCTAAGTAAAGTTGGCTGTCAGCGTGCCTCCGCGCTGAACAACTACATTTACACTACATGACCAATAAAATGATCAGGGTGCTGGAACTCTCTTTACGTTACACCCTGTCCACTGATGAATACGGTCCTCCACGTGGGTCTCCGGGCTGAGAGTGGGGTCAGCACTTCTTTGGTTTTTCTGTGCTAAGGTGCTCAGGTAAATCTGAGGCTTCACAGGATGATTTACAGGAAAGGAGAGAAAAAGAAAAAAAACACATTCCATTTTTTTCTTTAATCTACTGTGCTTTGCTTTTTTCTGCCGAAATAGTGGGAACTGAAACTCTTCAAATACGAAAATCCATAAAAGCAACATTTGGTCGAACTGCTCACAGCTCAGAGACACAGTTGTATAACCCGTGATGAGGGGTCACAGGTAGCTGCATGGCCATTAGGAACCAGTCATACAACCAGTAGGGGTGGTACCAGGATTTCTGGATCATAAGAGTTGAGATGTTTCTGACTCCTGAAGGCAAACTAGGTAAACTAAGTAACTTCCAGATCTCTAATTTCTTATCTCTGGGATACTGTACTGAGCGATTTCTGATTTCACACCTGAATTAAATAACACTCAAGGCTAAATACATCACAAGAAGGAAGAGAGGAACACGGTAGCCGTGGTTATTGTTCTTAGATGTTCTGACGTTATTTAGAAATCAAAATTGGCTTTTGCAGAAGTATTTTTGTCCAGAGGAGTTTGTCTAATAGACAGTGTGACACTGCAGAGCGTGTGATTGCTGAGGCTCCATCACGCCAGCGTTTAACATAGGAACTGCCGGAACAGTGGACTTGGTCACGGGGGCGAAGTGAATCCATGCAAATCTCTTGCATCAGCTTGAACCCTGGTGACCTTTGACCTTTGCTGACAGAATGGAGAGCCAAAGCGTCCTGAACAGATGAGGCTATCGTGGTTTATTAGCTGTGTGTCACCATCCAGTTTTATCTAATCTCCTCTGTTGACGTATAAACTGCGACACAAGGGACACGAATTAACCGCGCGAACGTGTTATTCCTGTTGGAGACCGAGCTCTTTGCCCCCCCCTCAGAGAGTATACAGCTCAGCCCAGAGAAAATAGAGAGACGCTCAAGGCGGGGTTGCGAAGCGGGAAGAGCTATTCCAGGTGCCCCCGTTCCTGGATGTAAAGATCCCATTCGTTTTTCCCATAGACAATGTTACGTGACTCCCGTTGTGATGGAGCTCCTCCGAGGCTCCCGAGGTTCAATCATCAGTCCAAATGATCGATAACTGCGTGACACAGTATCTGGTTCTTTGATAAAAAGTGGAAGGTACATGCTTGTGTGCACAGAGATTTTGGAGTAGAGGTTAACTACAACTCCCAGGGTGCATTTCACCAAGAAACATCCAATCAGCCAACTTAAAATTCTGTCACGTGAGTTGCTAACAGTGGATGAGAGGAAAAGATTTTGTTCTTGAGAAAACTGAAAACACAATCTGCAGCTTGGATCAGTTCACTTTCATTCTTGGGGCCAGGTTTGGATGAATTCAGCAGCTATGGCGCCGTGTTTTGTTGACAACTGTAATCCCTACGGCTTCGAGTCGCACTCCGACTGGCTTCGGCTCCACGAATACCACAAGAACCCATGGGTAGGTCTGTGTACGTAAATATTTTGGGTGGAGGTCAACTACAACTCCCAAAATGCATTCCAGGAAGAAACATCCAATCACTGAGCCTAACATTCTGTCATGTAAGTCGGTAACAACAGGCGGGAGCCGTAGAAGGGCTCCATCTGTACAATACCTCATGGGTACTGTAGTATTCCGAAGTGTCGGCCCTGTCAAGGTGATGGAGAAAACGTGATTTCTCATAAAACAAAGCTGAAACGGTCAAAGCTGGGGGCAGGTTACACAAAACTATACGACCCCTTCCACTGTGCACCTCTGATGTGAGCTCCCACGGCCCTCCGGCGACGGCAGCCTACCAACTTGCCCTGTGAGCAATCACTGTATCATCACGCATTCAGCCTACTGTGGATGGATTTTCCGGGCCACTTTTTCCGCTGCGACGGGCCCTTTAGCGTACAGGCGAGAATCCCAAGCCATGACAGTTCCTATCCGACAGCAAAGACACGTCTGTTCCTAAAAACTGTGGTAACACGTGACATGAAACTGAGGTCGGGGACCCTCTGCACTACAATAACATCCCTCTCTCCATCTTTCTCCCCCTTCAAACTCACTTTCTTCTTTCTCTCCGCCCTCAGTAAACATAGAGTACCTCTCTCTCATCCCACTCGGTCCTTCTCCCTCTCGGTCCTGCCCCCCCCCCAAGCCTTTTCTATCTCTTCTCCCTCACTTTCTCTCCATCCAGGCAACGTACCAGGTGTATTAGTATGGAGTGAGCGAGCTGCTGCCACTGCAGAGTAGGCTGGAGCCATTCATTACCATACTGCTACCATACTGCAGAGGGCGAGAGACACAGATACATACAGAGAGAGAGAGAGGGGGGGCTAGCAGAATGTGAGGTCAGACTGCTATCATCAGTTATTTTATGATCAATAATCCATATATCACTGTCAAATTAATTGCTGCCTTGGTCTAATTAGTCTTTAATGACATCATGTTGGAGGTAATTGGTCTGTTCAGTTTTCGCCTGTCGTGTTACTACGTCTCCTGTTTCTTTAAATAAAGTGCTAAGTGTAGAAAAGAGGAAGGTTCCTCTGTACATGTGCCAGCAGGGGGCGCTCAAAATGCAAACATTTTAGGAAATCCTCATCTGTTTTAACTACAATCCGATGAGAAGATTTTTTTTTTTGTTTCAGTGCCTGCAAGATCATGTTTAACCTAGCTTAGAGGGGCAGTAGCAAAAAATAATAAAATAAAATAAATAAAAAGATAAGATGGATGTGTTTAAAGGTTGATTGTAGCAAACAGCGCCAGAGTTGTTGGAAGGTCCTTTTTTCTGTTTTTATGGAGCTAGGCTAACAGTTTCCCCCCGCTTCCAGTCTTTGTGCTAAGCTAGGCTAACCACGTCCTGGAAATACATGTCTGTACTGGATGCAGGGAGATCAAACAGATACCAATCCTGTCATCTGACTCTGGGTGTAATCTCAAAGTGTGTAGTCTTTCTAAACACTATCCTTGTAATTTACAGCTAAATACCAGCTATTTTTAAGGAAATTACGAGACAGATTTCCAGAGAATCAGATGGACAATGTAAAATTCAGCAAAAATTCAGTCAGGTACGATGATAATCCAGCCGATTCAGCAGATAACAAGACAGGTTTAGGACATATTAGTGGAAACAGCGTCTAAACCTAAAGCCTCTGAGTGGGCGTTTCCCATGGCAACAGCTGACTGACAACGAAGAGATGGTGTTGCTGGGAGACAGACAGTCAACTTACAGTAGGAGCTATGATACTGAATGGACATCACGGGCTTAGTCCACATCACAGCAACTATCAAAAAAGAGGGTTGTGACAGACAGACAGACAGACAGACAGATAAACAGACAGACAGAGAGACAGACAGATAGATAAACAGACAGACAGATAAACAGACAGACAGAGAGACAGACAGACAGACAGATAGATAGAGAGACAGACAGATAGATAAACAGACAGACAGAGAGACAGACAGACAGACAGATAGATAGAGAGACAGACAGATAGATAAACAGACAGACAGACAGACAGGTAGATAAACAGACAGACAGATAAATGGATAGATAGATAGACAGACAGATAGACAGATAGATGTGTGGATGGACTGCGACAGGCAGAGGCAGTGCGCTGCTTTAACAGCTGTTATGTAACCTACAAAAATGAATAATTATATTCGGTGCATGAGGGTGTAAGTGTGTACAACCACAGAGTACAATTTCAAAATGCCAAACAGCTTATGTATGCATGGAATAGGGCACTCTGGGTGTGTGTGTGTATAATACAGCTGAGAGCAGGGTCGATAACTTGTGCTTTTGTGACACAGAGTACTCAGATTACTTCTCGTTGGGTGTCCTGCCTTACGGGTGAGGAGACGACTTCCTCTGCTACGAGCTAACGTGGTGGAACGCACCCACACGACCAACGAACCAAATACCAAAATGGGACTCGGGATTCCCAGAACTCGCAGCGGGACTTCTGACCAGATGTCAGCCTCACTTCACGCTTTACACAACCTGCTGCACTAACACGTCCCCCCCATCAGAATGACACTGAAGAGACCATGGCGATGCCCCACTGAAGTATAAAACACAGAACGCTAGAAAAATATAAATAAGAGAAGTTCGCCATGCACTCGCTGCACCCGCTGCTGCTGCTCGTTAAGCGCATTGCAGGCGGCTGATCCGAGTGTATCGACATTTTTATTCACTCAGGTCTTCTGATACCTGGCCCGTGGTGGCTGGGCAGAAGGAGAACGATGTTCGAAGAGACGTAAGTGAGAAAAATCCACCTGACACAACGGAAAAGGGACGAAAATAGGATTCGTCATCAGCGAAGAGAATCCGATGTTGGGTTTTGTGTTAAGTTACAGTCTGAATCACCTCAATCTAAATGAGGCAGTGGCGTCACCTGCAGGCTTCGTCGGCGTCAGTCTTCACGCCTCTTGCTTACCAACATTAGTTGGTTGCGGTCAAATCCTGCATGATGTTTTACAGTGTATCTGCCTTTCAGGTTTATTGCTCATTATTTTTATACACACGGTGCATAGTGGATGTTAACCTGCTTAACAGAGCTTCGTTTCTAATTATCTGTTTGAATTGAAATGAAATGAAAGAGGAAGAAATGAAAAGGTCAAAGTGAGAGAGAGAGAGAGAATATCTCCCACTATCACACTTGGTCTCTCGTCTCTCTCTCTCCTTGACCGTTTCATCACACTTACACACCGTCACAGTTTCTCTGCCTCTCTCTCACACACACACACTTTGTCTTTGACCTTCTCATTATTCACGCCGCCTCGCTCTCGTCCTGCCGTGACACTCATCCAGTTGTTCACCCTCGTTCTCCTTCCTCTTCCTCCCTTTACTCTTATTCTTTCTCTGACAATACGTTCGAATGATTTTGATCACATTTACTGGAGAGTATTTGGCATAAAATGTGCATCTGGAGGAAGCTTGACACGTAACTAGAAAACTGACACGAACCTAAGATGATTTTAAGGAATATAAGTCACCTGTGTATCTAACTTAGATAAGTCAGCGCCGCCTACGGAGGAGTGTTAGGAATTTATTCAGTTCTAAAATGGAGTTTAAAAGGATTTGACCCTCGAAATGGACATAATTCTTAACTCAGCGCCTGTGGTGCAACTTAGCTAAGTACAATTACTTAAGTTTACTTCAGCACGGATCTGAGTCCCTTGTACTTAACTTGAGTATTTTTATTTCATGCTACTTTATACTTCTGCTACAATTCAGAGGCAAGTATTGTGCTTTTTACTCCACTCCTACATTTATTTGACAACAATAGTTGCTCGACTTCACATAAAAAAAACACAGGATATTAAACCCAAAACATTGTTAAAGATTAAAGCAGTGGGTTCTCAACCTTTTTGGCCCGTGAATCCTAACAGAAAAAAAATCACAGTGTCTAGTCGGCTTCAAATGTCGATTGCTCTTTCCAATCCTATTTAGATGTGTCTTTTTATAGCGTCTCGCGTTTCTTTTAAAGGGTGTCTTAAAACCTTTAATGTCTTACGTAAAACGCTCTGAATCGCTTCCTACAGCTAAAGCTGCTCGGCCTGTGAGTTGCTAGCAGTTCCACCACAGACAGAAACTTCCAGGTGGTTTTGTTTAAATAAATGTTTGAACACCGAAGAGGTCAAATTATCCAATATTTCTCAAAAAACTAAGATTAAAAGAAACATCAAAAAGAAATATATAAAAATAATATAAATTACATAATATATATATAGCCGAACCTAACTTTTTCTTCTTTCCTCTCCCATTTATTATCTCAAGACCCTGCAGATTTACCTGGTGACCCTCTGGAGGGGCCCCAGCCCTGGGTTGGGAACCACCGGGCTGAACTATCTAACTGCATATAAAGCCGTTAAATCCAGCTCCGCCTGGAGCAGTCCCAACAGTAAAATGCTGCTCACACATGGATGGGTCACTATTAACAATCAATATCATATAGAAAAACATACGTAGGATTTGGAAGCAGGACGTCTTCTTGTAATGGAGTATTTTTACTTTGCTGTATCTCAATACTCCTGCCATCACTTTGGTTAAAGACCCACACATTCTCTCAACTTGCTGTTAATGTATTAAAACTCAGCTGTGATCAGTGTTGAGTTTAAAAATGCCGGAAAGGACCCCGGTATGAATCGGCCTTCCCGTGGTAGGGATTGTGACCATAACGCGCGGACTGGTAGAGCCCTCGCGGATCGAAAGCAGCAATTACGTAACGACACCAGTGGGAGGCAGCAATGCTCTAAACCGTGATTAATCCGCTGGACAGAAGAAGAAAAGCCGCTTTTATTCGGCCCGTTCATCGACGTCTGTGCAACAGGGAGAGCCAGCACGGAGTTTTAAAGTCCTACCCTCGCTGAAATCTGGTTGCATCTCACACATAAGGAGAAACTTCACAGACGACCATCTCTCTGATCTGAAACATCCCCACACTGCAGGACACCAGAGGGAGCAACCAGCGAGCGATGCACCGCCTCACGGGATCTCGCGGGGAAGCAGATGTAAACAAAATGGAAACTGCGGTGCAACAACTCGGCGGAAGGCTGAACGGGTCCGGATGAGAAAACGGTTGGGGAGACGAGGTCAACGCGTCTTTCTTCAGCGAGAACTGGAGGAGAGATTTTCAGTTTCAATAGCTAGCTAACCTTAGCCTCAACCGTTGCTTGGCAACACCGTCAGCTGCTCCGGGACTGACGTTAGCCTCTCGTTCACTTCATTCAATCGTAATCATAATCGTCCAGATTTTAACTCTGAAATATGAGACGCGTTTGATGTTATCGGGGCGGCCTCGATGAGCCGGCGAGCAGCTGGGGAGGTTTAAGAGTGGATCCGTGAGCCCCTCACATTACCAGATAATCTGGGCCAAATATCGGTACCGACCAAGGTCCCAGACCAGATTTCTCCTCTGATTGTCGGTGAGGGTGAGAACTGGGAGAGAAAGTCAGACAAAAAGCAGAAAATGATCATCTTCAAACCGTGGTTGCAGTGGTTTCAGGAAAACAACCGCCCAGGCCTGCTTCCACTTTTCCTCAAGGTCAGTGAACTTAACTCAGTTGGTTTTTACATTTTCAAAACTCGTAAGTTGACTTTGTACCAATCATTCAACCTAAGTTCAGTTAACTCACATTTTTAAGGCAGCAGGAGATTTAGCAGTTTAAAACGATTTACAGTGAATCCGCTGCCTTTGGAAAGTTGTGACCAAAAAAACATAAAATAAAGTTCTGCGGCTCTGAACAACACTTTGGGCCACACAGTGGGTTTTGAGCAGGAGAACAACCAGTGGGTCCAACAGAGTTTAAGAAGGTACAATGATCACTGTGATCACATACATGACTGCTGCAGCCTTAAAATGTATTTACTGAAGCTTTTTCTATAATTAGATCAAATACAGTTTAACAGAAATGGATGAAAACCTCCATACAGACACTTAGAGAGGACCCGTCCTTTCATTACCCATCATCCCCCCTGCCCGTCCTCGTCCCAACCCCGTCGGCCCGGCTCTGTCAGATTACAGGCCGCTCTAATCTGATTACAATCTCATTAGTTCATCTAACGTCCGCGCGTCGCTGAGTCACCGCCACATGCCGGCCAGCCTGTCATAACACATCACAAACACGGGATAAAACACGCACGCACCCACGCAATCTGAACATTTTAAAACACATTCAATTTAAATGACTCCGTTTCGTCATGTAGCCTCACTGAGCTGTGACCTCTGAGCCTCGTCTGAGGACAGAGGGAGGACAAAGGGAAAGTGAAGTGAGCTTTGGACTTCAACGTAGGCTGTATTAGGCTTAGTACTTGTATACCGTAGCCAAAACTATTAGGCTTTATGATACCAATTTTATATTAGAAATCAATTTACTTCCTATTTATTTAGGTCAAACTCTAAATATTTAATTCTGGAATCAAACACTTCATTTCCTTTTTGGCCATTTTAGTTGGTTGAACCTGAAATTTCCTGAAGCAACAAATCATCAATGTTTTTTGAAAACTTTTTCCAGTTTAAACTATGGGCCACTTTTCCCCAATAATCTGGTCCTCTGATCACTCTCTATATAAATATTTGCACTAATTTGATATTAAAAAGGCACAAGTTTACAGTAGTTTACAGTATCTTTCAGCACTACCTCTACTGTACGTGTGCTGCACCGAGAGGACTAATACTTATTTCATCTGCGGAGGTTACTTTAGTGCTGCAGTAGATTCTTAAACGCTCTGGACGCAACATTTCTGTTGCTGCTACTGTGATTAATGGATAAATAATGACGTTGAACATTCTTTTACTATTTTATTCGTTTTGAAAACGTCCAAAAGGATAAAGCGGGTCCCTGTTGCGGTACAAAGTGTGAGCAATGGCTTGTTTGTAATGGGACACCAGTACACAGCAATTTTTCAGAGTATGTTTTTATGGAAATCTGATGCCGGCGTATCTTTCACAAGAATCAGGTAAGTGCTTTTGGGATCGTCGCCAATTGCGATGACTGTTGTGAGACAGGACCAAGACGTCTGAAGCCACGGTGGCCACCATGTGAAACTCGAGTGCTCATCCAACACCGGGAAGCAAAAGTGTTGGATGAAGAAAAACTGAGAAAATGTGAAGCTCGTGCAGTTATTACGTTGGCATGCTCGCTGCCGACAGGCACATTATAAATGTTATAATAGCTGAATAACATCAGAGCAGTGCAATGACTGCACAACCTGATAGCAACGAGAAAACTAAATATTGCACCATCATAAAAAAGGATTTCTGCTTTGCAAAGATGCAGAGTCAGTGAGACAACAACCAGTGTGTGCGGTGTGTGTGTGTGCGTGCGTGCACTTGTGTTACTCATAAATCTGTCTAACGCAGTGACACTGTGGGGACTTAACTTCCTGACTTCCTGTTGGGGACGAAAAGCAAGTCCCTCTAATGTTAACCATTAGGTTATGGTTAGGGTAATTTTCAAGGAAATTAATGTGAGTCAATGTAATGTCCTCTGAAGAAATGGAAACAGGTGTGTGTGTGTGTGTGTGTGTGTGCGCATTTGCACTAGCGGTCCGTTAACAGCCTCTGAGAGGTGTGAAAAGCATCCTGACAAGCTCACAGGAAGGAAAAACGAACTGATTACGCAATGTCAATTAATGTCAGTTATCTGACATGACATTAATTGACATCGATTAATCAATTAATGGTCCGATCAGAAGTTGTTACTTGTCATCTCTGTCATGACACGAGGTGTGAAACAGAGTGACCGGCGGGAGCGGCCGCCACTGGGCACCGCAGCTGCACCAACCAAAGCAGGAAGACATTTCAGAGCATCTAAACCCTTCATGTACTCTCACTGCAGTCTCCACGTCCCAAGAAAGGAACTGCAGTTCATCTACATACACGTAAAAGGACTGGTTAACCAAAATACCCAAAAATCTAAGTAGAAAGAAAAACAGACACATAAATGTCTCAGCCCTAAGTTGTATTAGTTAAAGAACCACATCAGTGGTTTTGCATGTTCGACAGCAGTTCCCAAACCCTCGGCTGCAGACTTGGACTGAACCACACAACGTTTGGCTCTGGGCTGCAAGGAAATGTCCATTATCAGCTCATAACCAACCGCGTGGCTCCTCAGTCCGATTTGCTGTGGTTCTGTAACCAAAGAGTAAAAAGTTTGGGAGAGCACTTCTGAGATTCTATGACACCGCCACACTCCCGCTGGCTGATCTGCAAGAACGTTGTCAATATAAAGATGGCGCATTAGGATCCAAGAAAGGGTTAAATTGGTCCACAAAATGCAGAATAATGACTGTGAACCTGAACCTCCCGAACCTTCCTCTAGTGCTGTGATTCAGGCCAGGACGGGCCAGGCAGAGAGCAAGCTTTGTTACACTCTAGTTTAAATTTTCAATAATATTATACCTCATTGAAAATGAGGTGACGTTTCCATTTACTACAGTTTTATATTATGGTTTCAAATGTGTTCAAATGGAAGAAATAAAGCGTAAACATTGAAATCATCATATTAAACCCTTGTAAACTCTGGTGAATAATGGCCTACATGGTTTCATTTCATATTATTTAATATATGTCAAATGTGACATATGATGTGTGGGGTTGAATGGAGGGCTGCCTTAGACAGAAGAAGACGGAGCCTGGTCAGTGAATTCAATGACCCCCGTGACCTTTCCTCCAGCGCCACCCTCAGGACAAACTTTACAGGTTTCCCCTCATAACGTCAACGTTTCGGAGCGTGTCCCCGCTGTGGTCGCACTCAGAGCCGCGTGAGGAGGCCGACCAATCCCAGGTGACACCTTGTTTTCCAAACGGAGCAACTCCCAGACTGATGGAGGTTGTTCCTTGTGGGCTTTGCAGCCCGTCATCAGTGTCACCAGTCATTAGAATTTGTTCTTGTAATATCATTCACCGACCACTACGGGGACTAAGGCCTCCTTCCATCACCAGCTCACCGGCCAACTCGCCCAGGAAGACATTCCCGCTCCTCAGAGGATGAGCCCTTTAGATTTTAACGACTCCCTTTGACCTCTCCTGTAGCACCACCCTCTGAGCAAACTCTATATTTTTGGCCCGGGTAAGACCCCATTTACGCTGCGTCACTTCACGCGTCTTGGCCGGAGAAGACAACTATCCATTCAAGACGGATTGAAATCTGTACGTGCAAACCACCTCCGGAGGAGGTTTGAGAGACATTCTAGCCAGATGTTGAAAAGGTAGGCGATGTTTACTTCTCCCACGGTGTAACTACGTCAGTCAGCAGCGTGGAATCAGCCACTGACTGTGTGATTTTCTTAACGCGTCCGCGGTCTGTCTGCTCCGTCCTTGTGATAATCCCGTAATGAGCCGTCGGCCTCATTAGAGCAACAAGGGAAACAGCTCCAGACGTTTCTACACGTAGGATCCAAAATGAGGAGCATTGAGCTGCTGTAGCATTTATCTGATCCCTCATCACTTCAACCACTGAATGATCCTCATGTGAGTTAAAGCAATGAAGACAACGGTCATAGTTCATAAACAGGATTCATTCATATGTCTGTGTCAGGTTGTGGAGAGTTGTTAGCTAACGCTAGCTAAACCATTAGGTGAGAGTGCAGACGTTCTTCGTCTGGTGCTTTTGTCAGTTACCCAACAGCTTCAGGAGCCTTACCGCCTCCCTCTGGGCCGGAGGAGCGCCGACCTTGATTTACATGGAGCAGGGAGGACAAAGATGGGCCGTAATCAGATTTGTGATTCGACCAACAGAGACGCAGGTAGGTGGCTGAGCAAAATTGAAAGCGTCCTAAATCAGATCTGGATTTTATCTGGATACAAGACATCCGACCTAGCAAGTGGAAATGGGGCCTAGGAATAACTAAATTACAAGTTAAATCTTCTGTTTGTTCTGGGCAACACTTTACTACAGCGGCTCTAATGAAGACTGCAGCCTGTGGAGGACGGTACAAGGTGTTTTTTTCTTTGTTTTATTTCACTGACTAAAAAACTCCTTGTGGGCTCCTGTTTCTCTCTGTTGAAATTCAAGTTTGTTGCTGTTTGAGTGTGAATGTTTAAACGCACACGTTTCTGCTCTGTCTGGGTTTTGCGAGCGTGTTGGGGACCTGCCACCTTAATGAGTCCGTGCAGGTTGAAACACTTTTTCGGCAGTGATCATCTGTATGTCCTGAAACGTGGCGTTCTGCAGAGGATCCGCAGACTGAGAATCAGATCGAGCTATATAGAGAAAAACCGGCAGACTGAACAGAAAGATGGATGAGCACGAAGAGTCAGGAAGCAACTGAGCGAGAGATGCTGCATTTCAGTTTTAGCAGCTCCAGAAAGGAGGCCAAGCCAAAAGTGTTGTTAAGGGCAACCGTTGCAAATGAAGAAACATGTTGTCACGGTAACAAGGACTGCGTGTGTGTGTGTGTGTTTTAAATAGATCCTCCGATGCTGATGCTCACAGATGATTTACTGTTTCCAAAAGGTTACATCTGAAAAGTGTCCCTATACCCACTCACACACACACACACACACACACACGCAAACACACACACACGTCATGTGAAAGCATATACACTGTAAAAAATCTCCATGACTTCATTATACAAAATATTGATATACAGCACATTCAACTGCACAAGGTCAGAAAGTGTTGAATTTCTATGCCAGTAGGGACCGAAACCACAGTCAGCGTGCACAGGATGTGTAGAAAAATACAAATACAAATAGATTTCCATTATTAATGTCCGTTGACTTCATATGTGTGTGTGTTTTTAATTGTGTTGATAATAATTTTTTTTTCAGAGTAGGTTTACATGTGTACAATACGAGCTCTGGAGAAAAGCACTTGGCACAGTGGCTGCTTACGATACCTAACGTGAACTCGCCACATTAACACTAGATAGGATTTATTTAAACTACTCAGAGCAAATGTAGTTTGGAGATTTGCTTAAAGTTAAAAAAACAAAATGCTTATATTCAAAATCATCTCACTGTATTAACTTGTGATGTGTCTAGAAAAGCACTTAAGTGTGCACCAAAAGCACGGGAGCTCGATTTCCGTTAGACCTCGGTACCGTGCTTGAGGATTTCTGCGGTTAAGAAATGCGCCTGAGCCGTGTGAGCTTCTTGTAAATTATGCACAGCACACGCGTCAAGTTAGAGACACACGTAATCCTGCCGCTGTATGACGGCCACTGTGCAGGAGTAAAAATAAAGGACGTTGTACTTTCCACAAAGTTTGCTGTGATCATTCCTCCTGTCCTGGCCGTTAACAGACCCCCTTTCCAAACCCAGGGTCAATGCACGATAGAGAACTCCGAAGCTTGCTTCAGTCCCGTGAAGTGCGCTGTGACGCTGCACTGTGCTGGAGTGTGCTTCAAACATCAGTGCTGCTTCAGAAAACGCACCATTCAGTCCCGACAACTTTGAAAGTCTTGCGGCTGAAGCATGTGATGGGCGCCCCCAGTGGAATAAGAAGCGAGGAAACGTGGTGATGTGCGCCCGAGGCACAGCAATGGGTTAATTCAATGCGCATCACATTGTGACTGGTGTAAATATCCACCATAACTTACTGCACAACGTCTTGCACCTCCTGCAGCGCTTCTGAGCGACAGTATTAGAGATTTGATGACAACACACAAGCTGCTTGGAGGTTTACTGCCCACATCCGAGCCCTGAATCCGTTACGTCTAGCAGGCTGCTCTGGCGCCTCAGCCCCCGTCTCGAGAGGCTGCTACTTGCTCTGCAGGCCGCCAGATGTTGCTGTGTTTTTCTGCGTTTTGGACACAAATGGACCTGAAGCTAATAGGAGGCTTCGGCAGTCTGAGTTAGACAAATGAAGACACCATCTGCCAAAGTTACAGACCTTTAAGAATAAAATTCAACACCATCTATCTGGCAAGTAAATCAGCACACAAACAGAAATAAAAACAACTCTTTTGTATTTCAGAGGGAATTACATGAAGGAACTGACTAATTCTCAGAAACAATACGACTAAGTGTATTTCTCCAAATGTCAAACTATTCCTTAAAGACTTCTATTTTCATGTTTACTTAAATCTGCACTGCTACTCTGAAGATTTGTCAGGGCCAATGTGGGACGGTCTGAGCAAGAAACGGGATTTATAGATCACGTAATAATGGGAGGCTACGGACTCCACAACTTTCTGTCTCCCTTGGCCTTTGTGTGCCTCTACAGTAACCTAACTCCTGGCTTCTGACTGTACACACACACACACACACACACACACACACACACACACACACACACACACACACACACACACACACACACACACACACACACACACACACACACACACACAGTTGGACCCCAGGGTGTTGTCTTGCGGCTCCGCTCTGAGAGGTAATTCATCACCTCTCTATTCATATCAGCTAGCCTAGTTTCCCCTGCAGCCCACACCCACACACACACAGACACAGACACACACACTTACTTACACTGCAGCGAGTTCATGCACACACAGCGACACAATGGCAAACAGAGGACAACACACTAACACACATACACACGGCCACAGGTGCAGGCCAGGCTGCTGATATTTAACTTCAGTGCAGCTCCATTCAAGAAGCCTGTGGCACTCAGCACTGCTGCAGCCCACACACACACACACACACACACACACACACACACACACACACACACACACACACACACACACACACACACACACACACAGCACCAAGCTGCTGCTGTCACACACTCTGGGACAAACAGCGAGCAGATACCGTAGCTCACTTTCGCCCACCAAACGTGCCAACTCTGCCCTTCCCCACGGTTTCTACTGTATTTTTAAGGGTCACTTCACCCAAATCATATGAAACTGTTCTTTCCAGTTCCAGTCTGAGCTTGTTTAAGTCTGGATCGTCGTGTGGTTCGGATCAATTTGCACTGATCCAGATCTTTGGCCGTGACATTTATTATGTTGCGTGAGGATTTATTTTGTTGTGACTGAACTTGCTGCATATCCATGTATAGTATGTGACGCAGTTTCTCTGCGTGTGTGTGTGTGTGTGTGTGTGTGTGTGTGTGTGTTCACTCAGGCCCAATCACAGGAAGCGTCAGTCAGTGACATGCAGACATTGACGCTGATAAACCAAGAGAAAGGACGTAGATGAAGGGAATTCAAATAGAAATATGCATGAAATTTTCCACAGTCCCGCGCTGGACACGTGTGCTCGTCCTCCAATTCCTTGACCCATAACTATTAGGACCAGTGCCTCTGATCTGGTGCCCTGCAGGTTCAGGCCTCTGGTCACAAGCAAACTTCCCCCCGGTCGAGCTGCCTGCCTGTCCAATGCACTATATAATAACCTCATTTGCGTCGGTGTGTTGTGCTGGCTTTGTTCCGGACCTCTGGCTTCATTTTAAGTTTCCCCTGTCAAAGGTCATCGACCGGGAGCCAGTGGACAGCCAGAGAAGAATCGGGCAGGACGTTCACGTCTAACGCCAGGCACCTTCTTTAGACAGAAACACAGGCCCTTTTGTGCCTTGTCAAAACCATGACACAGCACTTCGGGTTGTACGTCACCATCTAGGCAGCGGCTCGAGGACTTCATCTGTGGGTACAACCATGCTTCATATGTAATAAAAATACATGTCAACTCACTGTAATTTTTTTTCACAAGGGCTGCACCTCAAATGGAGAACCATAAATGAGAAATAAGATTCGACAAATACAAACAAATACACAAATAAACCCAAGTAAAATTCAAAATCTTCAATGTCACTGTCCAGTAATTAATATTTCAGTCTCTAGGGGCTGCTATTTTTTTGCATTATTGTCCTGTGACTATTTATTTTGCTTTATTTTATAACCAGTACTTAAAACCGATATAATCAATATTTTTATACTAACAGCGTACGAAATGACACTGTGACAGTGTGAAAGGCGTCTCTGGCAGTGATGAACCTAGTGGGAATTATCAGCTGAACCTGCAGCTCCACCTCGGCTTCACTGAGCTTCACAGTGGGTCTCGGCTCACTGTTTGTCCGTTCATGGTTCTTGGTCGCTCTCGCCGCTTTCATAGCGCCGTTTTCTGCCCCTGCAGGCAGATGTTTTCAGAGAAACAGCTGTAAAAAAGCCACTGTCCACTACCTGCTCAGCAGCAAAGCGGCAGACAGACACAGTCAGCGACCACCTGGTGGACATAGTGGAGCATTTAGCAGCTGAAGAGCCAGATGTTTCCCTCAGGAGCTGGTGGAGACCAAACAAGGAGCTAAAAGAGCTAGAAGACAGAAGTTCAACATTTCAACTTAAAAAATGATGATATGTCAATGATGTGTTCACAACTTGTTTCTGCTGCCCCCACTGGCCAAATTAATCAGTTATTTCATGCTGAAATGTGACGTACATTACAGTGTGCAATGATCACGGCTGCCTCCAGGGGATGCTAACTGGGGAGCACTAGTCCAGAATTATTTTTTGCATTACCCTACATATACTGTACTCTTCCTGCTCTCCATACAGGTGTGAAGTACACTTCACTTTGTTGCTGCAGCAACCCAGGTTCCCTGCAGAAAAGATTCATGTTTCATTCTAATCTAAAATAATCAAACAGTAGAGTTTTCTTGTCTGCGGTATATTCCTGTAGGTGAGTGCTGAATGAGTTCCTGCCCTGAGTCTCGCTCAGTTCGACGTAAAGCGCCGTGTAAGTGTGTCAGCCCCGACTAACCAGGTGTGTGTGCACCTGCTGTCCTTGCTCCACTGTCCCCCGATCTTTCCTACCGAGCGTCCAGCGTGACGACGCATTTCAGCCGTGTTAATGCTTACTGTAGATCTCCCATGTGCCGGTCATCCAGGACTCACAGGACTGCAGTTACGTACTGTATGTCCCGTTCCCCTCTTCTGGCCTGAAGTCGTGTTTTTTAAAAGCCAACACTGAAACGGTCACGGCGACTCCAGCTCCTCTAGTCTCCCTCCCAAGTCACCTTCACTGACAGACGTTGTCTTGTACTTTAGATTTCACGGTGTGCCAGACAACGTCTAGAGGACAGAATTAGCTGATTTTCTTTGGAAGAAGACACTTTTGCAATATAACAGGCTGAGACCAGAATCGATCGATGACATAATAAAGTGACTGTACAAGTCATTTTCTCACTGGAGTACGCGGATCCAGTTTTAAGGTAGTCTCTGGATTTAACGATCTCACGGGTTTGTAAAGATGGGTTTCTCCTCCATCTTTACAGACATCACACAAAACCTCAGCCGGACTTCTCGTGTGTTAAAAGTCACCAAATTTGACCTTTGACCAAACCTAAACGAAACAAAAAAAAAAAAAGTTGAATTATAGCAGCTCCATCCTGCTGTAACTTGCAAAAAAGACAAGGAGAGTTAGTCTCCGGCTTCAGCAATAACTGACATGCACAGGTAAGATGTTGTAGGGCTGCAACTAACAATTATTTTCATTATTGATTAATCTTACAATTATTTCTTCCATTACCCGATTCGTCTTTAACAAGCCGGACGGGGCAAAAAATGTCGACGGAGTCCCTTTTTTTCTGATCATCATTCCAAAACCCAAAAATATTCTGTTTGCAATGACATAAAACAGAGACAGAGAGAAAGTTCTCACATTAGAGGTGCGGGAAGAAGCACGTTTGGCAAATGACTGAAGCCATTAACTTACTATCGAAACAGTTGCAGATGAATTCTCTGTCGATCAACTAATCAATAAATCGACTAATGGTTTGAGCTCTAACAAGTTCAGGAACTTATATGAACAGACAGTCCTTCAGTCTGGTGCAGGATACTGGGGAATGATCAAGAGAATCTGAAGTTGCAGCATGAAGAACATTAGAATCCAGTAACGATTTACTGAATCATTAATCAAACTTAGTCACTGCTGAAGATGATTCACATCTCGGATAACATTTTGAAAACCCAAGCTTCATCTGTTTGCTGCTACGGCAACTTAAAAAGCCGTTTCATGCTGTTAAAAGCTAGTGAAGACGATGCAGATACCTCGCCCAGGTGTTTCCATTTTTGACAGCAGCACCTGAAACCTCAACAGCAGAAATCAGGGTTTTGCGTTTTTCTTGAACCCTCACTTTGACACGGATGCTGACGATTGCATCAAAGCAGTGTCAGAAAGACGAGAGGCCAGACCGCAATGCACTGCAGCGGATTCTCATTATGCCTACACGCGTGATCAAAAGCCGAAAGCGACGAGTTCAGGCCCACTCGCTGGGGGATTTCCACGGGCCTCATGGGAAATGTAGGAAATCACTAACTGGGGTAGAGGAGGCAGGCTGGGTTCAGTGAAGAACAAACACACGTAATCACTCAGTAACTCCTGGGGAGTGTTGCATACTCTCGATGCTGAAGAGATTTGTCTCCCAGCTTCCCAGCATGCAGTGCGACTGTCCTCTCGGGTTTTGCAGCAACGTGGATGGATTACCGGCGATGTCATCAGACCGAGACACACAGCAGCAGACATTTTCTGCCAACGACACAGGCGAACCTAAACTGCCGGCCTCAACACACACACACACACACACACACACACACACACACACACACACACACACACACACACACACACACCGCATGGCCCGTTCTCCAGTGGGTTGTGACACTATCCCTGGTTTGAAGAGGCGTTGATTTGAGGCCGTCCTCCCTACGTTGACCGAAAAAGACCTGGAGCAGACGTATGACTTCTGGCTCGTTCTTTTAGGGGCAAAGGCGACTGACGTAGCCTGACATTGTTACTGACCCCTGAACGTGACTGGGAGAAGGTCAGGGTGCGTGTGACTTTGACATAGGAGATGCTGTTTCATTTTTTTAAATTTGAAATTCAAATTTGTGTTCAAACGTGGGAAAAAATTTAATTTTTGAACACGTGGTCGTCGAAGTCAAGTCCGTGCTCGTCACCGAGAGTGACTGTTGTGAGGCAGCTCTCAGGCTTAATGGCAACGTTAAGAGTGTCCAGCCAACATTAACACCTGACATGCAAGTCGCCTGCGTTCAGACTGAACTCGACGGCGCAGTGGAAACACGCGGAGCGAGCAGACGCGGGTTGCCTCTGTGTGGAGTGGACTAAGGCAAACACACGTAAATGATTCGGAATCACTTCAAATCGAGTCTGACGCTTTCTCTTCCGCCAACAGAAAGTAAAAGTGAGAAACTAGAGATCCCGGTCAGTCCTGAGGATACACTGACTCTGATCTGTTACACAAGCAAACACAGTAAGTTTATGAACGTCTACTACATAAACACGGCAAAGAACAGCTTTACCCTCCGTCTGAACACACGTTTAACAGCGGACCACACTTGCGTGATTCTGTTTTAAATCTTCAGTCTCTCTTCCTTTAGCTCACCTTCTTCTTCCTTTTGAAAATGTCTTCCTCTGCCAGTACACAGCCTCATTAACACACCGTATTCCTACAGCACTAGTTATAGTGTGGTGGGGGTCTCAGAGGGTGGAGGTGGGGGAGTGTGGACTGCCCGGGAGCCCAGAAGGTTCCAGCAGGATGTGTCTGGTAAACTCAAACATCTCCTCTACGTTTGGTCCAGCGTTAAAGGCCGGCGTCTTCACTTCGAGTCTGCCGCTCAGTGTAGAGCTGGACAGATGCGCTGTGAAATAAACCGCACATCTTTACATCAGCTGGCTGCCAGAGTATTCTCGGTGCCATCTGTGTGCTGCGAGGTCCGCTGCCAAATCTCAGCTTTTACAACAGGGCTTCGCTCGCTGATTAAAAAATGCTTTTATGTAACTAAACCTTTACAAATGAACACGTATTAAAATGCCTTGCACTCAGGTGAGTACAGACAGGCTGGAGGGGAACAGAATACATTACTAACCTGATTTTTATGTGACATTTTCCTCAGTTCACATCGGGCAGAAGTTGAAATTTGAACATTTTAAACCTCACATTGTGCTTCAAAGCCAGGTCTCAGTAGAGTTTGAAAGTTTTTGATATAAACAAATGTCAAGCTTTTGTACCGACACCAAAACTTTTAACAACAAATAAAAGAAGCCAAAGTCCTCAAATGTTTAAATACTGTCTGAACACAAGCAGCGAACTTGGGACTTGAAACCCAAACTGTGAGAAAAAGGGACAGAGGAGTAGCACGCACTGAAAACCGCTCTCTGGTTCTGGATAGTTTTTGATTCTCTCTGCACCGGACACATTTGTCTGAAATTAAAAACACAAAACTAAAAAAGCAAAACGCAGTGTACGAGCCACTGTGCGAAATCTGTGTGTGAGCGAGTGGAAGGACAAGCTGCAGAGGAGACGAGTGTGTGTGCTGTTATGAAACCGCCGGCACTTTCTCCTTCCTCCACCACCTCCTCCTCCTCCTCCTCCTCAGCCTACCGAGCTGTTGCCATGACAGCACGGCATTTGCCCCCCCCCCCGCAACACCAGCAGCCGGCTCCGTGTCTCATTTCCATGTTGCCAAATATAACTGACATACGGACTGACAGAGGGAGGGAGAGAGACATGACACTATGCTTGATTTACAAACTGACTGCGTGTGTGTGTTCGTGCGTGCACGCATGTGTGTGTGTGAGCCTCGACACCCAGGTCAGATGTACAATGATTAAATCACCAATCAACAAGACGATATCATCTAACTCCCGTCTCTCTCTCTCTGTCTCTCACAACCACACACGGACACACACACACACACACACACACACACACACACACACAATCTCTCTAATTAGATTGCGCGAGTCGCAGGGTGACTACGGTGAGCCGGAGGGGACAAGTGTTATTAAAAGTTTTGGAGTTTTTGTGACTTGCTGCATTCAAACTGGACTGGAAGTGATTTAAGAAATGATGTAAAGCAATTAAAAGTTATTTTTAATTATAAAAAAGATCGTATTAGGGATTTGGGGAGATTTTAAACGATTGGCTCTGACTGACAGCTGAGAAAATGTTCACTACGACGTTTAACGACAAGTGACGAGAGCAACTGGAGAAAGCCAGACAGAGAAATAAAATGCTTCTGGGAAAACACTCGATCAGGTTTGTACAAGCGTCCGTTTTTAAAACTCAGCCAGTGACATCAGGTGTGATTTGATTTATTCCTGTGATGTCAGTCATTCCTCAGACCGTCTGTCTTTTTCTCCAGACGGTCAATGTCTCACTTAGTGAGGAAAAAAAAAAAAAAACCCTTTCGAATGAACCTTGAAATAAAATAAAATCACAGGCCTTTTTAAAGACCAAGGGTCTCCAGCTGCTTGTGGCTCTGAATATGCTAACGTGCTGGCGTTTAGCAGGTATAATGTTTACCACCTTTACCATCTTAGTTTAGTGTGGTAGCATACAAGCATTTGCTAAGTCGCACAAAACTGAAAATGCATCAGTATTAAAGCAGGAATCGTATTTTCATATTATTTTGGTAGGTGAGCAAAACACTGCAGTGAAATATGAATGCCCTAAGTTCTCATGTAAAAGTTCTTATTCAAACAATGGCCGAGTCTCATATTACAGGGTGCAATCAGCACAAATAAATGAATACAAGATGGTGGTTAAAAAAGGCTGAGCAAAAAAAAAAAATCAGACAGTGGGAATTACCTGTAGCCTACGTCGACACGGTAAATTTAGCATAATGTACATTTCCACAGCACTGCTTCATCAGTACAACTGACCTATGGGAAACACAGACTGAATGGCCTGGTGTGGAAAAGAAAAACGCTGAGCATCCACCTGCCACCACCTTTCAGGGTGCAGCCATAGAGTCCGTTCTGGATCAGATCTGTAACCGACGACTCCCTTTCTTTCACACCTCACTTTGCTGAGTTGGTAAAAAAAAACAACCAAAAATTAAGGCCTGGCTGATTTTAGAAAGAAGTCTTGCTTCTCTTCGGAGGCAAAGGACAAAATTAGTCTCTGCACATTTCTTTCTGTTCATGATTATGGAGACGTCAAATTCAAACGTGCCTCAGCTCTCTGTCGTCGCACTCTAGTACTGAGGCTCATTACAAATTAGTTGGTTGATATTTTTAATTGACTGTGATATTTTTACAAATTTCTTTTATGATTTCATTTGATTGTATTTATGTTTCTAAAAAGAAAAAGAGAATCTGCCACATATCCTCTGCAGCTGTCTGGACCAGGACAGACCTGTAGAAGAGATTGTGAATCCCACTGAGGCTCTTCTGCCGGAGACTGAAACACATTTCTCTCTCTTCATTCGTGGCATTGCCCGCCCTTGTTTTCATTTTGTCCGGTTCTCGGGAGACCAGATTAAATCCGAGATGGACGTCGGCAGCCCCGCTGCCAGAGAACTTCATGGAGGTGTTCTTCGCGTGTTTTATGGTGAGTCGCGCCGCTGGTAATCTGCGGCCGGTCCGATGCAGACCTCAGAGACGGGAGCCGTGGATTAAAACCGATCAATTAGCTATTGACAAACAAGCAGATACATGGCCCTGATAGGTTCTAACATGTTGATCCCCACGCATTCAATCTTCAAACTGGGGGTGAGATTCATCTGCACTGAGGGAGGTGGGGGAGGAGGTGAAGGTAGAGAGGGGCACGTGACACATCATGATAGTAACATTGTTAGCAGCGAACTGATTCATTTATGTCAGCGGTGCTTTTCCACTCACACGGCTGGAAGTGACAGTCGTAGCTGCCGGCTTCACTGTGGGGGAGTCCCCCGTAAAGCCGCCTCTGGTGGCGCTGAAGTGGTTGGAGAACATTCGACCTGCAATAAGCGAGTTTTTCTTGGCCCGCTAGGGAGGGGGGGGGCAAAAAGGAGTTGTCAACATTGACGTACAGTATCATGTCAATGTGACCAGACACACGGTGTGTGTGTATGTTTGCTCCTTGACAATCAATCCGAGCAGCACGACGCCACGATGGCGAGAAAGAAAACCCTCTGAAGGCTGAAGCTAGTTTGACAATCACCAGCCCGAGCGCGCCGCCTTTTCGTTTCACTACCTTCAGTCTGACGTCATGTTCGTGCTTCCTTGTTGGGAGAGGGGGATTCTTTTGCCCAGTTTTGCTCAAACAAATGAGTATAGAGTGACACATCCGCCTCCAGGATGCCACAGCGGTAGTGACTGCTGAGAGCAGTAGAGTTACCTTTTTCCCAGCGTTTGGAGAAATTTGTTGATTTAAGAGTTGTTATCTCTGTAAGTCGACTTACAACAGTAGCTGGGTAGCTAGCTGTGTAGGAGGATGGTCTCTCTGCCTTCAAAGTCCAAAACAGCCCAAACTCAGTTTACACTCACTCCCATCATCTAAGGTTATTAAAAAAAGTGACCTAAGGAGGAAGTAAATCTACTTTTATACAATCGCGTTTACTGCTACTTCATTTAGGAGTCATATTTTGCACCACTTCTCCATCCAACATATTAAAAGTATATTAACAGCTTGCTGCCTTTTGCACCGGGGTTTGTGGAGCAGAGAAAACAAACTTCCTCACGGGGCTTGTTACAAAGCGACACTGTAAAAACCAGCATGCAGTGTACACGAAAGAGACGGAGATTTTTTCTGAATCTCTATCTGGCAGTGAATCTCTGAGGGACACGGCGTTGGACAACGACATTACAGTACCTGTCCCACCAACAGAAACTGCATAACGAAACTCAAACGTCCATCCATTAGCTATACTGGCCAAGGGGCACCCTGACACAACCACTCACACTCACACTACACACCTAAACTGCAAGTCTTTGGACGGTGGGAGGGAACCAGGGCACCCTGAGGAAACCCACGCCGGCACGGGGAGGACACGCAAACTCCACACGGAAGGCCACCTCAAACCAAATCTACGGGTCAAATCCCTGCCATGGAGGGCTCAAAAAATACCCTGCAGAACTGCAGAGATAAAAACCAAACCTGCAGTTTCATAGTTACATGCCGGCGTGTGCTGAGCAGAATTTATTAAAAGGAGAAACTGCAACACATCTGAGGGTTTGCTAAGAAGATACATATACAGTAGCGTGTCCCGTTTGTGAACTGACCTCGTTACAAAGACCTGCGTGCTCGTCTCTATCCGGCCTCCTGCCTGATCTGAACTGTTTAACTGGTGCAGTTTGTCGGTGAGAACGTGTTTAGCTCAGGACCATCAGGCAACAGTCAGCGCTGATGCGGAGCCTCCAGTCCACCTCTAATAAACTACTGAATCAAGACTTTTAGCTATAACACACACACACACACACACACACACACACACACACACACACACACACACACACACACACACACACACACACACACACAATGCAAACTTGATGTTTTTAACACACTGAGGACGCTGGCTGAGCATCTACGCTCGGCACGACTCTGTTTCCAGGACACTGGGCTGATGGGGTTAAACCAAACACACACACCCACACTTGGCACACACACACTGCCGACCGGGCTCATTTACTCTTCTCTTATCCTCATCAGCACACAGAGGACGAGATCTCAGCAGCTGTTTAAAAAAAACAAGGTCAGAGGGAGGAGGGGGTAGAGAGAGACAGGGAAAGAGAGAGAGCCAGAGAGAGAGAGAGGGAGGGGCAGGTGCTATCTGGAGTCCTAAAGTAAAATCCTGTCAGAACCGTGTCCACTCTGGTGTTGCTCTGACCAGGAAAAGACACACAGTGTTCGCAGTTTCAAAAAATCTTTATTTCTCACTGTGTGAAACTCATTGGAATCATTTTTACGTAAGGTTTTTTTACCGTGTTGCTGAAGTTTTAACCTTTTAACACCAACCTTTTCCTCTGCAAAGGACAGATAAGCAGAACGTTTAGAGTAGCATCGCTCCAGGAGACTCGACCTGCAACGCCACAGTCACGGGAACCTGGCACTGTTGTGAGCAAGTGTCTCCACTGGCTCCGATTAGGTTCTTACATTAGCCAAAAAAAAGTAGCCGCGCTAACTAGGCCGTCTCTGTCGGTCACGTGACCCTCAGACTGCACATCATAGCGGCCCCATGAAGGGCAGTCGGTCAGTCCTTTAGCTCCGCCCACCTAGTCTGCATACCGTGATCTGATCTCGATGTGACCACAACAGAGATGATGAGAACACTTAGTAAGACCAGGTGTAGAGGCAAAGGCCTGCCTCCACACAGATACTGACCTCAGGCGAATACCAGGTCAAAATGGGGTCAGAAAGAGAGAGAGAGAGAGAAATAGGGGATTTGGAGACGAGGACAGAGAGGTGAATGAGCGAGGCGTCCTCCTTTAATGTCTGTCTTTCTCTCCTCTTCATCCATCTGAATCCTACAGATCTGACTCCTCCGCACCCACACTGCAGAGAAACATCTCCCTCTCTCTCTCTCTCTGTTCATTGCCGAAACCGTTATTCATCGGCCTTCCCCCGTTGGATGAATGGTATGTCACAGCACCGACGTCCAACGACGGTCATGGCATCGTCACAGTCTCTTGCGATAATACTACCTGTTTCTCTCATGTGCGGAAAGGAAACCATCGGTACCGGCAGAATATTTGCGTTTACTGCTGCTGACTGTCAGAAAACCAAAAAGTCAGTAACTGTAGGAATCACGTTTTTTCCAGATGTGACCACTGCCTGTCTGCTACAGCCTGAAACTGTGGTCAGAGCAAAACTGCTCGATCTTAACTGAGCTGTTGGTAAAAGCAAATATGTCGCTCGTATTTTTAGCACAGTGTGTCCACTGGTTCAGAAAGCCCCACCCCCTCGCATGAGGCTGAGCACGAGGCCACAGGATGGTTAGTTCACTGTTCTCTTGTCCTTACTCCCAAATCTTTTATGGCAGCTTTCAAGGATCATAACAGCGTTTTACAGTTTATATTCCGTTTACTATGCCTCAGTTGAAGAGTCTACTTCAGGCTGCGCTGTGTGGAGTCGACACTTATTGTGCTGTGTTCGTGTGCTGCCCGTCACAAAGCCTTCGCCCGTTGTTGTATCCGCGGTTTCGCCGAATAACGTAAAATCTTAGTTTAACCGTGCAGTTACTCATTTTTCAGCTAACTGGCTACTAGCTACCCACCAAGACTAGTTGGTCAAACGCAGCCTGACGTCCAAAACCACTAACCCTCTCCACTCTCCGTTTGCTGTGGGGAAACTATCAAATGCTAAATTTCACTGCTAATACCTACAGGTTCATTTCAAAATGATAGAATGAGAAATCAATAAAGATATAAATCAAGTGGAAGTCAAACATAAATATATGTAACTGATGTGTGATCTAGATTTCTTAAGCCCTTGTAGCATGTTAGGAAATTCACTGTGCTTTTCATTGCTATATGGCTTCCATAAATCAAAACTGATGCTAAACTATTTATGAAAATATCCATGTGACCTAGTTTTGAGACTCAGCACTCACAGTTTATAACACTGAAGTTGCTGCATGCAAGTCCGTGTGCCGCTTTCTCATGTCCTGCACTATTTACTGCTTCCTCGTGTGTGCGTCTCGTTTTTCACCGCTTCGCCCTGATGTGCTGCAAGGTGCTGCAAGATAAATCGGTGCGAGGGTGTTTTTGCATTTTGCTGCATCATGCCCCGTACGAAATCACTCAGAAACCAGTGTAGGCAGCACTGCAACATGCTGTCATGCCTCCACGCCATAATCTGCCCCAGTGCAGCGTGGGATTCACTGGCTCGCGCTCGGTCACTTGAAGAGGCAGCAAGCAGCCGACTGTACTGTGTGATTTCATAACCAATCAGCCTTATCTCCACCGCTGTAAGACTCCACCATTGTTCTCCGCCTGTTACATCATTTGCAAACTTCAGGTCAGCTTTTTCTCACGATATCAGCTGTACCTGAACGTCCCGCGACTCAGAGATTAGAGGATTTTCTTCTTGAACTCTGATGCTTCACACCCAAATCTGAAAGTCTGGGTCACACTTTATGTACCTCTGTGCACACATCTTTTTTTTTTTTTACTTTCTGGCTGCACATGAGAGCTCCTAAGACAAAGCAATAGTACTATTAAATCTGTCCCCATGAGTCATCACTGCGTTTCCCCAGCCCTCACTTCCGCAGGTCTACCGGGAGCTTCTCTTCTTCTGCTCACGGTCTGGAAAAGAGGCGACGCTCTATGTTCCCAACAGCGGTGTGAGCTTTGCAAAGGTTGCAGCACCCCGAGCATCAATCGAGGTTAAAACCATTATAACTGTTAGCGAGACTGTGTCTCGTCAAACAGGTTCTCCACAGTTGCATGGCAACAGCGATCGCCATGACCGGTGCTTCCCACAGATCAGTGTTACCACTTACAAAGGAACTGCCTGGTAGCTGCATGGGACAACTGCAACCTGGCATCCTGTTGCCTATGGCACCTCGCAGCCCTTTGTACAAAGACGAATGCCAAAGGCGGCAGCGAAGCTCCGTTCTTCTCAAAACTTCCTGATAGGATGCTCCTGAGATATTGTTGCCAGGCAACAAACCCAATTCCAGCCAGTGAACAGACTGAAATTTATTCAGAGCAAGAAAATTACAATAAAATAAGAGCAAAAAAACAAAACAAAAGAGGAAGCTACTGAGCTACCTGGTAAGTGGTTACCATGGTGATTGGTACAGCAAACAACTTCACTTTTACATAAAGCATGTTTTCTTCATAGTCTCATAGAGAACAACCAATCCTACTGTTTAGCAGAAATATGTATTACGTAACACTGTTCAGTCTTTGCTCCACCAATTATCGGTGCTAGAGATGTTGTAGTCGTTTAGTTCGTCTGTCTCTGGAGTCTCACACACTCCTGCTCTCCTGCAATATGTAAATTACCACTACAACTTTCCACTCTGTAGCCATATTAGCTGATAAAAGAATGAATATTTATAAACCCTGTATCATTACAGAAAGAATGCACAGTAGGCATCAGGCGAGGAAGAAACGCCTCGATGTGAAACTTCGACAACGTCACCTCTCCTGTTTGTTTGAGTCCAAAACGCTTTACAATAAACCACGTTCAACAAAACAGCTTTGCCTTAAAAACCGGTAGCTTTCATTTTTGAGCCAGTGGAAGAATCAAGCAAAAAGATGTTTCCTGGTCAAATTTAACACATGGGCACATATTTCTAGGCTTACAAAAAACCTGCATGAAAGAAGTTGCAGAGTTAGTGGCAATCAAAGTCAAAGATTAACACAAGTTTTGGCAAAGCAGACAGTGGGATGACAGGCTGGCAGCCAAATCTGAGTTTGGAAGTTTAGTGAAAGGAAGCCATATTAACACTAATGTTCTACAGCAGTTCAATAATAGCTGCAATCAAGATTTAGAGGTATATGCTACATATAAGAGAAGACAAAACTGAATCTCTATAGAGGCATTTGAATGTTCCAACAGAGCAATTTCATTGCTTTGAAACAGAGTGCATCTGAGGGATATGAATAGCTCTTTGATAACTCCTCAGTATGATGGAGTTGTATTCAATATGGCATCCTCTCTCGTTTTTCTCATAAAATAAAATAAATCTAACTTTAACGCAAGGTT
Source organism: Xiphias gladius (assembly GCF_016859285.1). NCBI lineage: Eukaryota > Metazoa > Chordata > Actinopteri > Istiophoriformes > Xiphiidae > Xiphias > Xiphias gladius. The sequence continues at coordinate 28,428,585 of NC_053417.1, read as the reverse complement.
TTCAAGCCAATTTCACTATTTTACCAGAGATTCTGAAGTAGAAACTCAAAATTCTAGTTGTTTCCAGCGAAGGTTGCTGGCGAGCATTTAGAATGTCGGCTTTGTTCATGTCAACCCACTTCTGAGATCCTCTCATGCTACCTTTGGCTTTGGTTTTAGTAATTATGCCTTAAACTCTAACTTACGATTTTTGATGGTGAAGGGTGTGGGCGTGGTGGTTGTTGGTGGCGTTGGCTCTGTGCAGGCGCTCAAGCCTCTCCCTCTCTTTCTCCACGAAGTTGGTGTTGGTGCCGGTGCTGGTGGAGGCTGCACGGGTCAACCGGCTGTGGGCCCGCATCTGCTCCCTGGGTGGGATTGGAGGAGGGGGAGGTGGAGCCGGGGCTGGGGAGGAGATCGAGGCTGGGATTTGGGTCGGGATCGAGATGGAGGTTGGGGCTGAAGCTGGAGCAGGAACCGAGATAGCAGTCGTACCGGTGCTGTTGGTGCTGTTGTAGGAGTGGTGGGCGGAGGAGTGGTAGTGCTGCTGATGATGCTGATGGTGGTGGCTGTGGTGGAGCGGGATGGAGGAAAGAGGCTGGGGAGGAGTTTGGTGTTGGCTGTTGTGGTGGTGGTGGTGGTTCTTGGTAGAAATGGATGTCGATGTGGTCTGAGTCGGCGGGGGCGGCGGAGGAGGAGGAGGTAGAGGAGGCTCAGGAGGAGCAGGTGCAGGAGGAGCGACAGGTTGTCGGTCCAAACGCAGGTCCTTATTTTCCTGGCTGAGCCGGTCCAGTTGGACCTCCAGCTCCTCGATTCGGCGCCGCTGGGTTTCTAGAAGCTTCTGCTGGCTCTCGATGATGTTGTTGAGTTCAAGAAGGTATTCCACAGCCCGGTTAGGGCTTTCTGGGCTGCCCTGGCCTGGGCCTTGATTAGCATCCATGATTAGCTGGACTGAGAGTTAGCACACAGGTTAATGCAAACTTTGGGCTAAATAACAGCTGAGGAAATGGCTAGAGACCAAGGTCAATTAATGCTTTATTTTAAACTTAAGAGCCTAAATGCTGTTGGATGTCACAGCTGGTTAGATGCAGCTAGCACTAAGGCTAAACGCTAAACTTCTGCACTAGACGAAATGCTGCCTGAGTCACAGCTACAGCTGGTGCAGAGCCAAAGGCAAACTCGCTGAGTGTTAGATACCAGAGACGCTAGTAGAGTGGTGACACAGGCAAATTAGCCAACGGGATAAAAAAGAACCACTAGCACAACTGACTAAAAACTGAGAGGAAGCCTCAACACAACAGAGAAGACCTTGCACCTAATTACTACTATCTAAAACTACTAACTAGACCCAGAGCAGAGCTGCCTTACTATGTACTCCAGTCTACTCTACAACCTAAAACCTAATGTCTAAATAACTAAAAAACTACAGCCTATGGCCCTAAGCCCTACACCCTAAAAACTAAACTACCCTTCAACCCCCCCCCCCACCAGAGGTAAGTGGGGGGGAGAGGACTTTTTCTTCGTAGAGTACTGATCTGAAGATCAGGATGGACCTCGTCCTTGTGGGCTCCAATCGGAGAGGTTTATCGCGTCGTTGACCATTCCCTGGTTCAGTCAGGTGTTCCTGCTGGGGTTCACACCCATGACGGTTATAAACAAATTTCTAGGGGATAGAAATTGTCTTCTACTCCCCCGACAGTCAGAATAGTCTGTTTGTCTTTGTGTTTGTCAGTGAGTCTGTGGTATCCACTCTCTGCACTCCATGCAGAAGATCAGAACTTTGGTTTCCAAGAAGCCAGTGTGCAAACCATAGCTGATAGAGACTTTATTTGTCTCTCTGTATCAGAGATATAGCACATTATTATTGTTGAGCGACTACAAACTGTCCAGCATGTGTGGTTCAAGTGATATTTTTTCTCCCAGCAACAAATGCAAGTGTTTTTCCAAGTGCTGCAGCAGGAATGCAGTCTGCACCACCATGTATGAACTCCAAAACACGTTGACTAATCGCCCGCTTCCCTACAGTGCCTCATTTAAAATCCCAGGTTCAGTAACCCTGTGGTAGTCCTGCAAATCAAACAGTCTGGAAATTTTTCTGAGTAGGGAAAGAAATAAAATGAGCTCAGCTCAGACCCTCTCCATCATCAAAACAGTCTGGAACCAAACGTCGAGATATCAACACAACGCAAAGCTCCACAAACTGAAAATGTAACGTCCGTCGAAGATCATCTTCTTACAAACATGGAAGACGAGAGGTTGACCTCTTCCTGGTCCATGGGTTCACCTGCAGGACTCAGCCGGTCTTCCCGCAGTCGGTCTCTCAGGGGAAGTGATAAGCCAAGGTTAAATCTCATGTCAGATGCTTGTCTTCTCCGTGGATACCGTGAGGCCTTTGGGATTCACCGTCATTATCGTCCCGTTGGATGGCACTTCCAGATCCATCTTCGTGTCATCCATCCATTACATGAAAAAGAAGAGACAGGAAGGGGAGATGAGAAGACAGTAGTTTGTAAAGGAGGACAGGCAGAGTCAACGGGAAATATCGATTTGCAATAGTTTCACGATGTTGTTTGTGGGAGAAACACCTCTTTCTTTGCCTGCTTTCGTTTGCCTTTGCCCCTCTCTTTTAGTTCATTTACTTCCATTTCACTTTCTTTTTAATTTGATTTTCTCACCTGTTTCTCTCTTCTCTTTCATGTTTACCTCCTGTGTCTTTTAATTTTTGCCTCTTTATCTTCATCCTCTCTGCTCTCTTCCTGATCTTACTTTTCTCTCTTGCCCTCCTTCCATGCTCTGTTGTCTTCCTCCATGTACTTTTCTCTTTTCATGTTGCTGTTACTTTCTCATCTCCATCCCTCTCATTTCTCTCTCTCTTTCACTGTGGTTGCTAGGAGTGTGGGGTCTCTCAGCCCGTAAATACCAATGACATGCTCTGTCTAAGCCAGAAACAAGAAAAATCATCACACACCATCAGCCTCTCCTCCCACACTCTATCACTATCCCTCGTCTGTCTTCGTCCACCTCTTTCTATCTATCCTACTTTCTTTCTTTCCATTTGCTCTCTTTTTGTCACATAGCTTTACTTCTTCTGCCTATCTCTACCAATTCAAACCTGTGCAGTATCGTGGGCATTACTAATTCAACTGCAACATCTAAAGCCGATAACTATTGTAAACGGCAAAGTCAGCGAATCCTCGACAGCTCACGTGGCACCGTAGCCCGGGTCCAGTACTCTGAATCACTGCTCAAATGTCACATTTGTTTAGTAATTCAAATAGGTCCGGTGGTCCGTGTCAGCCAGTTGGAGACCAATCAAAGCTTAGTGGGTCAAATTACAAATGTGGACATTATCTTCCTACAGAAATTCATGAAAAATAGCAACAGAAAAATCAAAGCAAGTATGGATGAGATGGACGCAGCTGTACAGGTGGTTTCAAGTCCCAACTCTGTCTCGTAGAAATTATCTTTCAATACGCCTAAACTGCAACAGCAAATATGTTTTTTAGGAACCATAATCTCTGGCTGGTTAATGTTCAGAGGCAATGTTTGTTCTGAACGAATGAAGCGCTACACGTATCAGCGGCAGTGGAGTCAGAAAGAGGTGGTTGGGCTGGATCGTGGGCGCACAAAGTGCACAACTGTCACACCAGAGACCAGGTTCGCATCCAGAGTCCCGTCTGATGCCACACAACATTAAACATTACGGGGACCGTATCACGAAAAGGTCCTGTATAAAGTCCCAAGTTAAGTCCTTTCAAGGCTAAAATTGGATTTTTCTGAATTTCTAAATTCACCACTCCCTTGATCTCTCCCTCGAATAGCAATTGTCAGCTCACAACTTAGCAGCTGTCAGTAGGCACAACAGATCTGCCAAGCTTGGATATCTACACATGTTGAAGCGGTGTGTAGTAAGAACAACATTCGGTGTCTAAAGAGTTTGCAAAAACACCAGTGTAAAGAATGGATTAAACAGTGCTTTAACGCGCTTAAACATAAGCTGCAAACAGTCGCATCCCTGGCTAACTAGCTTACTACACACATTAGATACCTAGCTTTACCTCCAAGGTCGAGACTTACCCTATAATTTGGTGACTATATAATTTTGTGGAGTTACAGGTTAAATTCAAATCCCTGCTCAGGACCGGAACATTCGCTGTGCAGGAGATCCAGGACGTTTGGTCCTGTAAGTAAACACTGAAAGAAACGATTTTAAAAGTACAGACTGTCCATCCAAGCTGGACTCACCGTGATATTTTTTTTACCGCACACTAAGAGGAAGACGTTTAGTGACATCACCTAAAAGGATTTCTGGGTTATGAAGTCCCTCACACTGTCAAAAATAATATAGTTATAGTGTAATTATTGCCTCTTCCCACTTAGTCACTAATGTGCACTGCTTTAGAAAAAGCCTCAACTGTAGATACTGCACTATCAGTCAATGCGCACGCACGCGCACACACACACACACACACACACACACACACACACACACACACACACACACACTCACACTCACACTCACACTCACACTCACACTCACACTCACACTCACGCACACACAGTCACACACACACAGGAAATGGCTAGCTCTTTGGTTTCTATTGCAAAGTGGCCAAACAGTTTTAGCTTTTATATCTCTTCCCATTAAGCACATTCAATTATTCATGACTCACTAACTGACCACCATCCCTCTCTGCCTCTCTCTCTCTCTCTCTCTCTCCCTTTGTCTGTCAGGGTCTCTCTCTCTCTCTCATGTGCAGGCTCTCTGCAGATCATTGGTTTGTGCCTGAATTGTCTGTTCCAAACATAACTCTATATGAAGCCAGGCAGAAAGCATTTGGTTAAAGTTTTTCTGCGCGCGGACACTTCACCGGCCAGGAATCAGTCATCAGATCCCGTCCGAAGCAAATGGGTGACGTTAACAGTCTATAACGTATGTTACAGAAAGACACAGGTAAAGCTGATTAAAAATATATATATTTTTTTTTAATTTGTGTCATGAGAAACTTATTTTCTGGTCTCAACATACTACATTTTCCTGAAATCATTTTAATACTATCATAACAAATGATGGAACAAATTATTTGAATCCATAGTTTTGAATTCTAATTTGCGCAAAAGAGTAACTTGACACGAACTCTGTTTTCTCTAGCTCACTGCTCAAACAAGTCAGGCTCTGAACCAGTGACAGTGGAGAATCAGGGGGAATGAAGAAACTGTTACTGGTTTTAAACAGCCCTTCAGGTCCCACGGATGAAACTCCACCCATTAAAAGGTTTTTAAATTTAGTGGAGGGAGAGATGTCACCGGCAGTTTGCCTCAAAATTTGCCTTAAAATTTGTATGTATTTTTGGATTCACTCCCCGAGGACATCGTTATCTCCATAACTTAAATATCCATTGCGAATACTAAACCTCCATAAACTCACTTACAAGTGATAGAAAAACAAACGCTCCTCACGACAAACAAACAGAACAGTCATTTCATAAAAGTCCTACTTGTGGTCAGAAACTCCACAGGACACCTTTAATTGTTTGGTCGATAAAATGTCTGAAAACGGTGAAAAAATGCCCGTCATAATTTCCCAAAAGCCAGACTGAAATATTAATTTCCTAATTTTGTCTGACCGCCGGTCCAGGAGTCAAAGATAATAAATTTACTATCACACCACTGGAAAATCCGCACCTTTGATAAGCTGAAACCAACCAATTTTCTGGGCCTTTAAAAAGTTACTTAAAAAGATACCTCAATTATCAAATGGCTGCCTGTTAAATTTCAGTGCTTGGTCAAAACTTTGACAAAGACAAAAACAAAATCTCAACATATATGGTCCCCTTACTGACTTTTTCCGGAGCTTTCAGACACATCTCGTGGTCTTATTCAACCGATGGGATCCGTCTTTACCAGGGGATGGACGACTGAGCCATCTCCATGACAACTGAGAAAACTCCACGACTGAACAAACTACGTCTACTAAAGAAAAATGTGAAATGTTGTTGAAAGCTCTGAACAAGTTAATTAGTGGACATGAAATCAAAGTTATTATAATCTGTATTGTTATAATAAAAATGTATCAAATGACAGCGTGACAATGTGGAAAGGGATCACTCGTAGCGATGAACCTACAGAGAATCATTCATGATTTTAACAAAGTTAGACGATTATTTTCAGAGCACAGAAACAACTACAGCTCCCATTAAAAAAAGACTACAAGCGTGGCATTGCAGGTACTTGCATCACTGTGACTTGGTTTCGTCCACATCCATAAAATCACCAACGCTTTCTTCTAAAGACATTTTTACAGCGTTCTAGTTATAATCTCTGCTGTCTAACAACTTCTAATATGTTCAGTTGTCTCCGTCCTGTTGTTATTACAGACAGGTCTGAACTAACCATGACCCCTCGACACGCTCGTGGACTCTCCTCCTCTGTCGAGCCGTGACGTTTAGCCTACGAACGGGGGAAGGGCTTATGGGAAATGGTTTTCGTTAAAGGCCACTAAAAGACAAACTGAATAAACAATGCTATCGGATAGTTTTTCAAAAAGAACTACTGTAATTATCTAAATAAATATACAGCGAGCAACACGACTTTTGCAAAAAACTGGATCCAAAACTGGATTTTTAGTTATCAGCATAGTTACGCTTTTGACTCTCTACGGCAAGTCCCAGCTCGTTGTTTGTCTGTCCGCACCACAACGTGGATTGTTTTGTTTCACCCTCACCGCTCTCACAGCGCCATTTTCAGCCGCACCAGGCAGCTGTTTTCAGACCCAGTCGGGGACCAGCTGGCGAACACAGTGGAGCATTTAGCAGCCAAAGAGCCAGATGTTTCCCTAAGGAGCTGGTGGAGACCAAAACCAGAGCTAAGAGAGAGGGAGGACCGAAACTTCAGGGTCATCAGCTGGACACAAACACCACCGCTCTGTCACCACTGGATGTGTGTGTTTGCTAACAAGTTCACCCCATCAAATTAAAAGGTGATGATATGTCAGTGTTATGATCACTACTCGTTTTCTCTGCCCCCATGAGGCAAAAACAATCAGTTGTTGCTATTTTAGTTGTTATTTTTTCCTTTTTATTTTTATTTTCTTTGGGTCAAACGACAGTTTTCATCAATAAATAACTTTTATGATAAAAACCAAAACTATTTCAATGAAACCACAAGAAACACGTAGGACATGTTTTTTTCTTCTTTTTGTGCTTTGATCCTCTAATATCTGCTCATTCCATGGGAAGATGCTTTCATAGAAATCCGCCATATACTGTAGAACATATTTAAATTTTCTGAGTTTTAAATTTGAGACTGAGCTCCGTAAGACATCTTCACTCTTTGCACAATACCTACTTTATAAAACCACTGGATCCATCCCTGTGTAGGCACGTTGAACAGTTTTTTTTTGTCTCGTGGTCTTTTATATAATTTTGGTCTAATTTAACTGTAGACTATTCTAATTGGCCAATTTTACAGTCATGTCATCTGCCACACACACACACACACACACACAAACACACACACACACACGCGTGCACACAGAGTAGTTCATACAGCCCACACACATTTCTCACACACACACACACACACACACACACACACATGCATCACAGACATGCATGCATCACACACACAGGCTACACATGCACATACGTATAGGAACAGACCCACTCACATAATAATCCCTATGGCCTAGATAGGCGACAGTAAGACGTACATGACACGCGTGCGACTGCGCACCCGCTCACGCACGCGCACACACAGACACAATGCAGCACCCAGAAAAAATGAAGAGAATAAAAACCAGGCAGAGGCTCACAGGTCTCAGCGGCTCCTGCAGAGGTGATGGAGGGATGAAGATGGAGGAGGAGGAAGAGGGGGGAGGATTATTGATCCCAGCTTACCCCTCTCTCTCCTCCTCCACTGCTGCTGTCACCATCATCTCCCTCCGACAAAAAAAACCAAAAAAAAAAAACCACACACAACTGCTGCTGCTCCGCGGTTTTTCCTCCTCTTCTTCTTGTTGATCAGATTATGATCAATTCACCCCTCCTTCTTTCTCCCTCTCTCTTTCTTCATGTATTCCTCTGCTTGCCTCACTGCTGCTGCTGCTGCTGCTGCAGGCCCAGCTCCTCTCCTCCTCTTCCTCCTCCTTCCTCTTTTTCTTCTTGTTGCCGAGTCAATCTCTTTCTAATTATCATTCCTCTGCGTCTGACAGCCGAGCGATCCGCTGCTGCAGCGCTGCTGATCCCCCCCGTCTCTCTGTATGTGCGTGTGAACGGACGGTGCTTTGGTTATTATCACTGGTGAAATATTAGTTTTTTTCTTCACCGCTCTTCTGCCGTAGAGAGAGGAGGCGGAGGAGGTGGAAGGAGGGAGGAGGTGTCGAGACCAGACCGGCTGCCTGGAAGGACGGATGGACGAAGGGATGGAGGAGGTGGAAACAGAGGAGAGCAGAGGGAAGAGGGAGAGAGGAGAGAGGAAAAGTGTGTGGGTCCGTAGCGGAGAGAAAAAACGCGCACTGTCACGCAGCCGCAAACGCAGAAATCACATCGCCGGCGAGCGCCGGTTTACCGCACAACCAGGAACATCACAAAGATATTACAGAAGATGTCAGAGGCTGCACAGAGGTCTGTAGCTTCTGAAAAATGTATGGATATTACACAGATTCCTCTAGAACTGCCATAAGTCACGAGGCTGTGTTTGAATGTCGCTCCACACTGAGTAATGTTACAAAAACATAAGGACTTGCAGCACTAAAGCAACGGACTATCCAGAAAGGCTTCAATCCAGGAATATTAAACAAATAATGCAGTAGATTAGAACCACTACAGAAAGAGGAAAAACACGTAAAAATACTGTAGTAATATCGTATAATACTACGGAAATTCCAACCTAAGTTACGGTAAGTCTGTGTCAGCCCATAGGAATGAAACCATGCTGTATTACACCAAACTCCGTACACCCCATCCAGGGCTATGATCATGACATTTTACACATGACCAGATGAGCCTGTCAGCGAGGGGGGCCCCCGCTGCGGTACAATTTTTGAGACTGCAACAAATATCATGTTCGTTCCTGACTGATCTGTCAATTGTTTTCTTGACCAACTAGTTGAATGTTTGAGCCAGAAAAATTCTGGAAACGTCTTTCACAATTTCCTTAAACCTGCAACAACTGATTCTTTGGCCACTTGTCTTCAGCAGTAAAAAAAGCTGTGAACGCAACAATGACCTATCATCACCTTTTAATTTGATGCGGTGAACTTGTTAGCAAACAGTCCAACTATTTATACATCCAGTACTGACAGAGCAATTCATTTGGAGTGGTGTTTGTGTCCACCTCATTAACCCAAGTCCAAGTTTGGCTCTGGTTTTGGTCTCCACCAGCTCTTGAGGTTAATATCTGGCTCTACAGCGGCTAAATGCTCCACCGTATCCACCAGCTGGTCTCCGGCTGTGTCTGAAAACAGCTGTTTGCTGCTGAGCAGGTAGTGGACAGTGGCTTTTTCACATCTGTTCCTCTGAAAACATCTGCCTGCAGGGGCAGAAAACGACGATGTGAGAGCGGTGAGAGTGAACCCGAACAGGGAAGTTGTGGGTTCGGACACAAAAACAATGAGCCGAGAATCACTGCAAAGCTCAGTGAAGCCAAGGGGAGTTTTCACATTGTCATTCAATACACTGTTGTTACAAAAATATTGATTATAACCGCTTTCAGCCTAAAGTGATGCCTTCAAATGTCTCATGTTTTTGTTTTACCACCGGCGCAAAATATAAATAATTATAATGATGAATTCTCTGTAATATGTGACAAAGAAAAGCAGGAAAGTCTCACATCTGAGCAGGCGGAACCAGCAAATGTTTGGTATTTTTGCTTGAAAAATGACTGAAAGGATTAAAGCCTTGATCTTATACCAACAGACTATAATATTATTCACATATCATGCAATACGCAAACTTGTGTCTGGGATGCTGTACTGTATAAATACTAATTAAATCACAATATTTCCTTTAACCATGGTGATCATTTCATCATACAAGTCATTTTACAAGCGGAATGCCAAAAACACTCTGTCTCCAGCTTTTCCTTCTCTTATGTGATAACACTCTGAACATCTGTGGGTTGTGGACCGTTGGTGAGAACAAAGATGTCACCCCGGGCTTCGGCGATATGTGATGGGCATTTTCCAGTATTTTCTTACCATTAACCATGACATTAATCCCATAAACACCACCAAAATATCACCGTCAACACACGTCCAAAGAGGGAGACTTACGCCACTAATCCTGAGCACCTGCCTTATCTACATCTATAAATTTTACAGTCGTGTGATATGTTGTATGTCCTGATGGAAGCCCTGCCAATGGGCTCAACTCCAAGAGGCCGTATGCCATCCGTGATCGCGTTTCATTTTCTACCAAACACATCTGTGGTGCATTAATCCCGCCATGTTCGGGAATCACTCCAACACAACTCATCTTTTCGGAGCTGTTTTAATGTTAGAATTTAATGAGCCTTTCGTGAGGTTCGTAGGATATTTTTGTGACTTGTCAACTAAAGCGCCTCCTGAAAAGCACTCTATAAATAAAATGTATTACAACTGCTTTAAGTATTAAGTTAAGTATTAAGTGTTAACAAGTTATCAACACGCTTTCAAAATGTTTCCTTATTACAATGAGCAAACCCAACTTTTCAAGCCTAAATTGGCTCTTCATCAGGAACAGGGGAATTACACAGACCGGTGTGTGCAACTCATGTAGCCGATCGGGAAAGTTCCCACTTCAAGGACTGACTCTCGATGGTGTAAATAATCCTCATCACACTAAAGATCTATACCACAGGAGCTCTGAGGCCCTGGACACTTCAAACACGGCAAACCGCGTCAGTCGGTTGTTAGATGTAGATGAAAACCCTACAGAATGATAAAGGGATATTGTAGAGATTCAACTGGAGCTACGGCCTGTAAACACGCAGGATGTCCACACAGGCTGTATGTCGTCCTATAGTAATGAAGCCACGCTCGAGAGATACCATTAAACTCCTGTGCCGGTGGTTATCCAACCCTAAAACAACACGTTACCATACTGTAGAGGTACAGGAAGAACTAATACATGCGATCCGTGTCCAGGAGGCTGAACGTCGCCCTGGACCCACCACCAGACACATGAAGACGCCTTAAAACCTGCGCAAACTGCGGTTAATAGGCGTTCGTGAAAAAGCAATGAATGTTAAGAGGTAAAATAGAGACAGCAATGCACCAATCAAACGTTTTCCCCTCCACATCGAGTCCTATACCTCAACTCTGCTGAGCACTGAACTGATACTACTGCCCCCCCCCCCCGAAAAAAGGACACTTCTTCTTGGTAATTGTGTCTCTTTGTGCTTGTTTCACGCCTCTTTACGGTCATTTGATTCAAACAAGGGCTCCGGCCCAGGGGGGGGGGCCCTCTGACCCCTCGGGCCCCTGGGCCCGTGCCCAGCAGCGGGCTCGTTCAGCAACGTGAACGCTTTTTAACCTGCAACGACAAATAAAGCGTCTCACGTCGTAGCCCGTCCATGCTACAGATGCCGTAGGGAGGTTGCACCAAACTCCTGCACGGACGGTATCCAAGTCTCTGACGACCAATGCTTTTAGGGCGCACTGAATTATATCATCTAGGTAATTACACAGTAGATGTACAGAGGCGGCGCATAAAGACAACAGCCATGAAATTGACTCTATACGGTAGGAACAGTAAAGTGATGGTTTGGGTTGAAAAGAGACCGTAAAACCCGATCAGAGCCTCGAGGATCACGGGCACTTCGGCTGACTGCGAGCCACGGAGGCTGCAGTGAACCGTGGTCACAAATGAGGGGAAAACTCCCGCGTGCCACAGCTCGTGAAATACGGCCACAACCGGTCCGACGGGCTGGGTCGGCCCAGATCGCAGACTACGGTAGCGGACACACACAGCTCCCGCGAGGACGTAACACGAGGCTCAAAAGCCGAAAACGACAGCGGCCGCATCGGGCCTGCAGATGCCGCGCGGTGGAAGTCAGAGCCAATAGAAGATCGATATACTATTAATGCTCACTGATGCCAAGCTGCCTCAGCCTCGCAGACGAGGGACGCCATGAGGAGGTCTCCGGGTTTTAGGTCTCATCCCGTCCGCGCTGCTTCGGCGCTATGTGACAGGAAAACCAATTAACCGCCAGCGCTAATTAACGACGCGAGCGCGCCCGAGCGCGGGGTCGGCGTCGTGCGGAAAACGGAGCGGGTTTTGATAAAGCTGGCACATTAAGAATTCATCCGCGCTCAACTTGATCCTTTCGGCCGCCGTCCGCGGACATTCATCCATCCAGAGCTGAAAAAACACACACACACACACTCACGGTCTGAGCGTCCATCACCGCCGTTAAACACGCCGAGCTGACGTCATGCAGAAACAGGAGGCTGCCTCATTTAAGGTGTGATGATGATTCACCTCCGGTTGGAGGTGGTCCTGGGTCCTCTGCCGCGAAACCACAATAATCCCCATCACACGCGGGCCTCTGCCACCGGGACCCGCCGCCGCCGCCGCCGCCGCTGGGAGCTGTGTGACCGCAGACGGCTCCAAAGATCCTCCCCGGTGCAGCAGGATCGATCACTCCGTGGGTGCTGCAAGCTGCTCGCTGTCCAGGGCTGGAGTTCAGCACAATTAACGGGAACGCCACGACCCCTCACCGAGAGCCAGATGATACGATTAAGACCAGTTGAATCTCGGTGTGTTTAATACAGGCAGAGCTCTGGGACCCGTTCAGCCTTGTTTCACATGAGGTCGGCACAAAGACTCTAGCTGTAGTCAGTGGGAGCAAAGCCTGACTCCAGCACTTACTGCACTCACCAAATGAACCCCAAAGGTCTCCTCACGAGTCCCCCAACCTCCGAGCGGCTCGGTTGGTTAGCCGGAGGGTGGCGAGGTGAGTGGCGAGACGGTCGGGGTCGGGAGAAGACGCCGGGGTCAGAGGCAGGACAGGGGCAGGGCAGGGGCAGGCCTTCGCCTGACTCCGGTGGCTCACCTAAGAGGTCTTGGTCCCTACCCACTGATAAGACCCGCAGGACGATTTCCTAAAATAGCAAACTCATGGCAACAGGATATGTGCCGCAGATAAACTGTTAAAAATCGCTGTTGAAAACAACACAAACACAACTTGAGTAGGTTTAGGAAAAGATCCTGGTTCGGGTTGAAATAAGTACTTTCGTTAAAGTTGGAGGACGTTTGTTGTCATGGTTACTGGACGATGGCAGCAAGGCCAGCCTCACAAACGGGAATGTGCGACTGACTGAGTGATAAAGTTACACCATTGGTCGGCCGGCCGAGTGTTGGAGTGTCCCCATTGGCTGATGCTCTTTCAAAACAGTTTCTATTGCGTCATCAGGGCCCGTTTATGGGCAGGGTTGCCAGTTTGGGACCTTTGTTGCCAGATTGAAAGCACCTAGCGACAATTCTAGCGACTTTTTGGACAAACCTTCGCTACTTTCTGTAGAAGAGGGTCGCCAGTTTTACCCGACGAGCGCGAGGTCGGTCTTTCCCTCCGCAGACAACACCTCTCTATGCGTCTCATTCAATCGACCGCACGGCAGCTGACACAGACGTGAATGAGCCTCTAACTTTCTCCCTGAGTGATCATTTTACAGGTAAATACACCTGAAATCACAGCTCAGCCGTCGTCTTTAACTCATGTGCCTGGTGATTCTCTCAGACGACGTCGTGGTTATAAAACCAGGATTTCAGCAGCAGAGCAGCAGCTTGGAAATGTCTCGGAAGCGACTGCTGGTTAACATGTCGTCACAATGGGCCACGTTTCCGTCACCGTTTCATACCGGTTCCGTCGTCTGACAACGGAAACAGAAAAACATGTAAATGAGAAAAGCTTCGTTGGGAATTCAGCTGTAATAAACTACTGTAAATGTGAGCACAGAGGGCAGGCGAGAAGGAAACAGATAAAAGGCTGAAACCAGCTGGTAAATACGACACGACGGCGTCATGAACATACTACTTAGCGTATTATGTCACCTGGCCACATTTAGCTACTTTTTGAGCAGGGCTTTAGCCACCTTCCACTGAAAGTAGTAGTTTATAGCCGTTCCACCACGGTCTTCAACTACATCCTCAATGTTGCACATCGACCGTTCACGGTCCGGCCAGATACTAGGTTTTGACCTGTTCTTGTTTATGGGAGGCCAGTCTCTGTCGTAGCATTATGAAGAGTTTAATCACTCTGCTAAATCACTGCTCAAGGTTCATTAAACTTCGGATAGGAAACTGGTCTGAGGCTGAGCAGCCCGTTTCTCCAGCCTGTCACAGTGCTCTGCTTGTTTAGCAGAGAAACGCTGCCTTGAGTGGATGAGTATCTGAGGGACGTCAACCTTACTACAGTAAAGCAGAGTGCTGTCATTGCTAACTGTCCACCAGCTTCATCAGTTGTGCTCCAAATTTACAGCTCTACCCTTAAAAGTCCTCACTCCAGCGGTTTAAGACTCAACCTGGTCCTCACAACGTGTTGCCATACAAGTACACACACGAACACACACACACACACACACACACACACACACACACACACACACACACACACACACACACACACACACACACACACACACAGTTTAAATAAAACAGCTTGGAGTTGTTACTTGCCTTTGGCTGTTTTTAACCTGACTGTGTTGAACGTTAAGAGCAGAGCTGTGAGATGGGGCTGAAAACAGCAGCAGAGTGAGAGCTCAGCGCTTTTCTCTCATCTCTGATGGCTTTGTTCATCAGCATCCTGCTTGCACTTCTGTTGCTGCACCTGCAGCAGCCTCCTCCTCCACCTCCTGCTCCTCCTCGACTTCCTCTTTCTGCACCTCCTATTCACCAACATCACCTCCTTCTTCCCCTTTTCTCCCTCTCTCTTTTCCTCATTCTCCTCCTTCTCTGCCAATGCTTTCCTTCCCTCTTCCTCCCCTCCTCAGCTTCTCCATCTCCTCCCCCTGCTCCTCATCTTCCTCCACCTGCTGCTGCTCTTCCTCCTCCTACCGCATCTCTCCTTCCCTTTCCTCCTCTTCCATCTCCTTTTGCTTCTACATCCCCTCCTTTTCCAGAATTTCTCCTCCTCCTCTTTCTTTATGTAGTCCTCAATCCCTGATGTTCCTTTTTTCTATTGATCCCCCTCTTCTTCCTACTTTCCTACTTTCTCTTCCTCCTCCTTTTCTTCACTTTTCTTCCTACATCTCCTCTTAACATGGTTTTTTTTTCTGCACACCCCCTTTTTTTTATAAATTGAGGTTACCTACAAGTACAAGGAACATGAGGAGGAAAGGAGGACGGAAAGGAGGAGAAGGCTGAGTAGGGAAAAGGGACAGAGGAGAAGCAGAAAAAGAGGAGAGGAGAGAGAACTGGGGGTTGAAAAGAGAGAGGCACGGAGGGAGAGAGTAAGTGGGTGAGGAAAGGAGGAAAGCGAGAAGAGAAGGGAGGCTGACTGCTCTAGTTTCTTCTCTGATGTTGGCCAGAAGCTCTACGCATAGCGAAGACGACACACCAGGAAACCAGAATCCCGCTGACCGCCATTTTGGGGCCGATAGCGAGAGAAAACCAAAAATAGACTTGAATCGTCTTTCACCACCGACGCAGTGAACACACCTGTTCAGACGTGACATTAACGTGCGTGATCTCAGGTGATCTGATCAGCAGCTGAATGGATGGTAACACATTCAGGGGCACAGCTATTGTGAATGAACGGACTCCGCTTTAGCTGCCAACGCTGGACACATTTGACACATTTTATTTGTGTGCGAAAGCATCGGTAATGTGGCTTTAATATTGTATGTTTTTGTCTGTGAGCAGGATTTTATTTACACAGAGGTGCAGCCCCTCCACCCGCAGATCAGAGACCTGAACGTCCGGTCAAATTGCCATGAATGCGGATATTTGAATTCGTTCGCTGGTCCTTTTGACGGCTCATTCTTGACTTTGGTAAAAGTACTTTGGCAAAATAATCCAAAGGTCTAAAGGCTAGAAAGAGAGAAGTTTGTCGAGCAGATTTATTGACGTTTTTCATTTGTTCGAAAACAGCCGTATGTGCCAGTGTTTCCCTCCTCAATGGTTGAAAAGCTTCCGGGAGGAATAAAAAGAGTTGTCTTCGTGTGTGTATTACTTCACCTTCTCTGGACCCGTGTCCACAGGTCTAACATGGGAGGGAATATGGTTGGGCTGGATCATTACATACAAAAAGGTGCAGGTATCATTTAGCAGAAGTTCATGCCAACACAGCTGAGGTGATTTAACAAGCTGAAAACGCAGTGATTTCTAGAAAGCCTGTTGTTACATGAATGTAATGTTACATTCACTGTCATTTTGCTTTTCTAACTTCTATCTTTGGATCTTTTCTTTTCATAACCCTCCTCCTCCTCTCTCTCTCTCTCTCTCTCTCTCTATGTTCTGCTCTCTGACTCCCTCCCACTCTCTCTTTGTAGAAACTGATTACAAAGAGAATATTTCATGACAGAAATCAATAATATCTAACACGCAGCCATTGCAACAAGATGCGGTTTTACTGATGTTGAAATGTTTCCAACCTGAAAGCGTCACAGAGAAAATAACTCAAACAAGGAGAAATCAAACTCCCGACGCTGAACCGTCCCGCGCCCTGCAGCCTGCCTGACATTACACTGTATCTGTAGCTTGTCCCGTGGGTCAGCAGACACCTGGCACCGTGGTCACGCAGTAGAAACTGGATCAGGTCGGGTGGTGCTACACAGCCAGAGTAAGGCCCCCAAAGGTAGCACGCTAACATTCAAAGCGTCATATGTATTTTGTAAATAAAGTTCAATCCAGTGGCTGTTTCCTCGGCTGCATCCACAACAACAACAAAAAAAAAGCAATTAGGCTAAAGTTATCTTTATCTTTTATCAGCTTCCTGATCTGTCCCACACAGAGAAGACCACCTCAGCATCAGCACCGAGACAGATACAAGTCTTAAAGGAATGGTTGAACTTCCTGGGACGTTTGAGAGCTGTTGTCTTTAACAGTAACCAAAGCTTTACCACAGCATTGTCACATCAGGTAGCTATTTACTTTTCATCAGCGACCCGCAGTATAAGGACTTGAAGGCCAAGGGCCATAGTTGGAGGTGATTAAACACAGGTTTAATTGAAACTGCGTTATACTGTCAGTCGGCAGCATTTGATCATCTTCCTTCGATCCCTCAGATCCGTCCGTTTCGAAAGCTTGAAATTGCAGCCAGCATTTCGTTGGCAGGGGACTGACTGACGTTGACCACCACAGCTTGTGAGCCCCCACTCCTGAATTACACCTTTAAAATACTACCGGTGGCCGGGGTTTGTTCTGTCTGATACAGTAGATCCAATGCATCGAGTATTCGCTCAGATTACTGCAAGCTCACACAAGCGTCAGTGTTATCATCATCATCATCATCGGTTTCAGCCTTCAGCAACTCGGAGCTGCTCTCTGTCCTCCTCTGCATGCATTTATAACAGCAGAGAGCTCAGGAAAGTATAATTAGTTGGTGCGATTTGTGGAGCACGGGGTGTGTGTGTGTGTGTGTGTGAGATGCCGTGATTTGTAGTGTATTGTTGCGTGTGTAGGTGTGTAATGTGTTTGCATATTATCACGTGTGCGCGTTTGTCTTCAGGGGCATGAAGGCGCAGAAAAGGAGCATCCGCGCTGTGATTATCCCTCCTACTGATTTGAGTGTGTACCGCATGTGTGTGTGTGTACAGATCGATGGCTCTGTACAGTAGGCTCCGTGTTCATGCGTGGGCGTGTAGTACAGTGCTGTTCATATAGTGAAGGCAGTTTAAAACAGAACGACTACCACCACTCTTAATATTTTTGTCACATTAGGAGATATTTTGCTGTTTTTATTTTGTCATAGTTGATTTTCAAAGTAAGTTATATAATGGGGGGAAAAAACGCTCTTAAAATACAAACTGAATTTTCAGCTGTTTAAAACTTCAAAACTGCAGTATCTGGTAGAAAGTGTTATTTTCCTTGAGTATGTCCATTTTATACTACATTACACTTCTGCACCATTCCATTAAAGAGGGAACTATTTTAATATTTAACATCTTCTTAATACTTCTTAAAATCTTCTTATTTTTCCTCTGAGCGATAGTTCAGGCTTTTGGAAAACACACTTGTTTGCTTCTTTTGCTGACAGTTACATGACAAATTCCATTGCACCCTCATGTCTGCCCATTAAATATGACGCTACAGCCAGAGGCCGGTTAGCGTAGCTTAGCATAAAGCCTGGGATCAGGGGGAAACAGCTAGCCTGGGCTCTGTATGAAAAGTGTAGCTTGATTATTATTTACGGTCCATAGCCTGTAGGAATCAAGTGTGTCTGTGTTTGGCTAAGTGGCTATTTGTCCTTGTGCTATTAATATTTATAACTGAAATCAATATAATACATTAATTTACACTTTAATGCATTTGAGTGTGTGATGTAAAAGGCACCTTAACAACCGAATCACATGAAATTCACTAGAGTCGGGAGATGAGATGGCAGCTGGTGAGATCTGCGAAGCTAGCTAAGATGTTCGCCATCATGAACCGATGTAGCTGCTGCCCTTTTTAATTATGTGGAATAACAAACTGAACAGCAGCTCGACAAAAATGGATCATTTTCCTTTACGGATAACAACTCTCAAAATCCATGACTAAACTGAGCTCCAGTTTTAGCTGAAGCGACAGCTCAAAGCTGCATTTCGGGTTTTAGATCGGTTTTCTGTTTAGTAGTTACTGTGAATTCAAAATGCTGCTTTTCTAATTTGCATTTTGCCTCTGTAGGGCAGAATAGCTAGTTACCACCTGCTTTCAGATTTTTTCAAGTCACGTTTTTTGCTGCTGTGTATGTGTGTTGTACGATTGTATCGACAATTTGTTTTGACTTTCCGTTTTTAATCAACGTGATGAACACTTTGAATTTATTTCTAATAAGACTATGCTCTAAAAATAAACAGTTGATATATTGGGGAAGACTCCTTCCTGTAAAGTTCTTCTACAAAAGAGAGCATCTTCACCAAAATCAATACTACTATTAATTATTGACACTAACAGCAGCTGTGTTGATAGGTTATAATTGAGAAACCCATGATCCTTTATTTAGAACTTATTAACATCTATAATTCCAGACTTGAGTTGTTTTAATTTGAGGAACCCTTGACCTTTTATTTAGACTTCACGCGCTCCTTTCACTATATCATATTAAATCTACGTTCTCCTCAACACTGGAACTCGTTTTCAGCGAGTGGACGAGTAGCTGCTGGGATCTTCCGCCTTGTGCACCTAAACGTGTGAGCAGGCCTCCGAGTGTGATTTGTGTGTGTGTGTGTGTGTGTGTGTGTGTGTGTGTGTGTGTGTGTGTGTGTGTGTGTGTGTGTGTGTGTGTGTGTGTGTGTGTGTGTGTGTGTGTGTGTGTGTGTGTGTGTGTGTGTAGGCCGAGGCGTCCTCCGTTGCCCTCCACGTGAGCAGATGTTGGTCCGTCGCTTCTCCACCGTTTGCTCACGCAGATCCACCTCTGAACTCGGACCGGCGTGTGGGCTGCAGGGCTGCGAGCTGCGTGGGAGAGCAGCAGAGCGTGATCACATTCAACGTCCGGGGCGAAACGTACAGCAGATATACAGCAGGTGTCGAGTTCTGTGCTGCAATTCCCCCGTTAGATTTTTCTTTGGTTTTTGAGGAAATGAATCGTCTTATGTGACTATTAATGTGTCAGCCTTTGTTTTCCTTCTTGCCTTTGGACGCTGTGGTTCGCTGTCTAATAAGCACAAATGACACCACAGTGAACATCTCTACAACACTTACGGGGGCCAGTGTACTCAATCCGGGAACCACCTCCTCCCGGACCTGTCCAACGTCGGATTAGGGCGGTCCAAAAGCGACAATCTTACATTCACCCCTGCTCCAGGCCCTGATTGGCCGGCTGCGTGGACGTCATGTGACCTGATTCTCTTAGAGTATAAGGGTCGGTTTATGGTCTGTCACAACTAGTTCATAGGAAAGCTACCTTAGCCCCGCCCTTAAAACAGCAGATCCCAACATCTCTCACGAGCACAGGAAAAAAAACCACAGCAAATAAGGAGTAAATCAATGATTAAATAAATAAGTGAATAAATAAGGGGTTTTAGGAATAAACAAATCAACAAAATAACAAAAAAAGATGGCAGTCAGATATATTGTGGTCAGCCTTGCTCCACGTGTCAGTAATATTCATGTTCAGACATCATCATACCCAAAATGTTGTTTCCAGTTTGTAATTCTCAGCATGAGTTGGCTGCCGGTCCTTATGAAACTAGTCAGTAGATCCGCTCAGATCATGGAGGGATAACTGAACAGGCCCATCAGGCACAGACCCAGGGACCCAAGGGCCCCTGTTTGAAGTCACTTGTTGGAAAAATCAAAGGACTACAAAGGGGATGCAAAATGACAACAAAGGGACACACAACCACCAGAAAAAAAGCCGCAAAACGACCATTAAGAGACTTAAAGAAAAGAAAGACTTCACAGAAATGTAAATGAACCGCGACAAAACCAATTTGACCACAAAGACGCGCAAAACAACCATAAAGATGCAAAAGAAGGAATGACTACAAAACAATGCTAAATGACTGTAGAGATCTGAAACGATGAAAAACAGACGCAAAATGACCAGAGAGACGGAAAACAACAACACAGAGAGATGCAAAATGACAAAATGATTCCAGACAACGATGAAGAAAAGAGAATCAAAACGTTCCGTGTGGCTTTCGCTTCGGGTGTCCTGCTCCTATGTAGGAGGGACGGGGGACCGTCTGTGGCTCAGAGGGAACCTAACTTACTGTAACTGCAAAAACTGCGCCGGATCTCTTATCCAGCGAGGATGGCTGCGTTGTGTTTCATCCACAGAAGAAGAATTAGTCGTCCAGCAGGCGGCGATACGGAGGCAGTAGCAGGTCATCTATAATTTATAAGATTCGCTTCAGCATCAACTCTGAGGTGATGGGTTGAGAGGGATCTCAAACACCCTGGAGAGAGTTTTGAATCTCTCTCTCCAGCGCTAACAGAGTAGGGGACGAGTCCAGAACGGGCGGATGAGGGGCCCCTTTTGATTTTTGCACCCAGCACACAGAGGGGGTTGTCTCGGGATGTACTTTGGCTAACTGCTCTTTAGTGTAGAGAAGGTAATGGAGAACTTTAAATGCAGAGGTTCGTGTCTTGCACAGATGGATGAGGAATGGACCCCGTTCAGGATCAAATCTCAAGTGTCCTCATCCAGTCTCAGCTTCAGGTCCTCCTCCCACAAGCCTAATAGTTAACGAGGGGCGATCACGACAAGAACTGATCTCCTATACCCTTTTCTGTTTGAGTTTATATTAAGAATAAAGATGCTGTAAATGAAGAAGTTGCACGGGAACACGGCGACCTGGCCGGACCGTACCGTCACGGTTTGCATGAGGCCACGTGGAGGAGGACCCGGACGCAGACACAGACCGGGCAGGAAGAGATGGTGACATTTCAGGCTGACGGGCAGGGAGGCGGGAACAGGAACAGAACAGCTCACAGGATATACTGAGACTAAAGGAATGGCGAAGAGGTGAGGTCGGTGTGTTGGTTCGGGCCTGGGTGAAGACAAGCGAGCGGGGGTGCGCGGGGAGTCCGAGGACCTCTGGTGGGCAGATGGAGAAGGCCGAATGGCAAACCTAAACAAGGCTGAGACAGGACTCGGGACAGATCTCCAAGCGACGTCAAACCTTCTGTTTCTTCACATTTTAAAATCCTGCAGCGACGGAGGAAAACGATTTCGATATTTATCCCTGAGCGTTGGGTTGTTTTTGTCAAGGGCCACGTGGGGGAGCTGTTTGTTTGTCTTGACACGTACACAAACAACAAGGTTTGTAAGTTTCAGCCCCCAAATACTGACATGTTTTCAGTGCTTGAACAGTGCTCGGTGGCGACCGTGTCTTCATTACTTGATCTCCTGTATATTTTGTCAGTGGAGCACAGGACGGAAATAATTGATTGAATGTTTCCTGTGATGATTTATCTTCTCATCAGTGTGGAAATCAACAACAACAAAACCAACAAGGTGTTTGGTTCAGTACAGATAATGTTTTGTTCCACAGCTGGTAGAAAATCCAACTGGCCGAAGCCAGGACGCGTTGGTCCGACAGGAAAGTTGTTCTTTTTAATTGAGTATAAATGACATAACTGATTGGCTGCCTCTGGCCCTGCTCCCGCCTCCCGGCCAATCATCTGCCCCCCTCTCCTTCCCACACACCTTCACCGAACACCGCGTGGCGTCGTCTTCCTCGCAGAACTGTAGCAACATCAACACCAACACCCCGGGTGTCCTCGCCAGTTCGCCTCACACACTGCTCCGTCCAACGCAAACCAGCAACCACCTGTGCAGCGCTGTGCTGCTCTCCAGTGGAGAAGACGTAAAACAGCAGGTTAAACAAAAGGACGTTTTGGTCTGGAGACCAGTGGCAGGCGGGAAGCCAAACGCACTCAGTCTTCATCTTGGGCGGTGGTTCCCGACCTCTTTGGTTTGAAGTGACCCCTGGAAAAAAGAGGCCATGTTGACTTGTGGTAAAAATATCCAGTAAGTCACCATTCATTTTTTTATTTTTTTTTATGTTGTTAAATGTTGTGCCCCCCCTGTTTTTTATCTTGGGGGGTGGGGGTCCTGATCCCCGGGTTGGAAAACTAATGATCTAAAACAAGCACTATTGTGGAAAATGGCTGCTGGTCATATAAAGTCCAAAGGTTTTGTAGTTGGTGGCATATAATCCTTTAAAGGACAGGTTCACAGTTTTTCCAGTCTGTCCTAAAACAACAGTCAGGTGTCCCGATGAACACTGATACAGGTTTAAGCGCTAGAATCCTTTGTCTTCTTCACGCTGGCCACTAAAAAGAACCTTCCCATGTAAGTGATTGGGGACAAAATCCACAGACCTCGTTCCGTGTAAAGATGCTTTACAAAATCCTCCGTCTGAGCGGATAAGCCTCTACCGCAGGTCAACGGGGGAAAAACAAAGGAAATTTTATACAGAATGGCCGTAACTTTGGAAGATTCCTGCCTGATTTATCTAACACAGGCTGCTGAAGCCTCATGTGAGCTTTAGATAAAGGTTTGGTTACACTTTCGCACAAACCGAGGACCGTGCCCCATCACTTACATCCACAATCATCTTTCAATGGCCATTGTGAAAAGGATTACGGTATTTAAAACCGGTCTCCATGTACATATGGGCACCTAACTATTGTTTTAAGACAGACTTGAAAAAATTGAGAACCTACCCTTTAAGTTTGACCGGTGCAGTAACTATTTTCAGACACTGGGTGGCAGTAAACCTCTTCGGACTCCACCGGCAGAGAGAAACCAGAGGGAAGGTGCTGATGTGTTCAGACCTTTGCCTTTGATTGTGTTTTCGCAGCTCAGCGGGAAACACAAACACAAACTGGTCACAAATAGACAAAAAACTAATGTGTGACAACTGCATCAAAAGCTCAAAACAAACACGTCCAATAACTCGGTGGAAATGTTCTGACGCTGTTGTTGGTTTTTATATCTGAAACACAAAGCTCGTAAAGTCAGGTTACATTACAGTGTGTTCTCTGACTACATGTCTAATCTACTGAATTAACTGTGTCCCCTCACAAGACCTGGACCAAAACTGTTTTTATGCATCTACCAACTGTATTAATTTGTAGCAACTGTATTTTTAACTGAAATATTTACACAGCTTTTCTATACACACACACACAACTCTTTTCCAGCTCTTTATAGGACATTCCTAATATTACCATTTCCTGTGTCAGTGTCCAATGCTGTGAGGTTCGCAGATGAGTCTCTCACACACACACACACACACACACACACTTTGTGGGTTGTCTGTCCAGGAGATTTAATGATATTTCCTAAATAAGAACAGACTTACTGCAAAAAAAGAAAAAAGGGACAGACGCATGGCTGCAGTTTTCAGCTCTACTTCCAAACTCTCCTCAGCAGCAGCAGGTAGAGGTGACAAATACCAGGTACATACATTTGGCTGGGGATGGCCCTGCTCTTACACTATATTCTATAAAAGTGATTAGAGCAAGACTAATGACAGAAAAAAAAAAAAACACACAGATGTGTATAATAGAGCGGCATGTAAAGACAGAATCCAGACTTGGCTTGTCCTGGTCTAAAGACAAGGCACTGCCCTGTTTCCTCCCAACAGGTCTTTCAACATTGTCAGCAAAGATCCTCAAAACGTAAGCGAACAATCCTCATGCAAAAGTGGTCACAGAGGGGGAATCAACCCAGAGACCTTTTCACCGCACTACATCAGATGCGGCTTCACTGCCTTTTTTTTTTTCTTTCAACCGGTAGATGTCATGGCCACTGTTTCATACAGAGCTTTGAGTAACGCACTCATCTCCATCAAAGTCTGTCAGGAATTCTTAACGTAATTTTACATTTTTAAAGAGTTTACAGCGGCACACACTGCCTCCGGGAAATAGCCATATCCTCCTTCTCCTTGACGTTCTCCCACCTTTTCAGCTTCTTTCTGTTTTACCACACTCACTGCCGGCCATGTCAATGAAAGCACTACAACATTAAATGGAGTTAGAAACTCCCTCAGGGCAGGTGGTGACGGACTGAATCCAGTTTTCTCCCTGGGGCTGGGAGACTTCCCGGCTTACACGACCTTTAGTGCCTGTCAGTGCTGGTAATGGTTTTACATCCTGAGTAAAATACTTTCAGCTTCTCCGGCTCATTTCTTATTTCTGCAACTGCCATGACACAACGTGCGTACGAGTTTTGTTATCACAGTAAAACTACTTCTTGCTTTCACAGGTCGCCAGCTCCGTGTGGCCCACAGCTTGATGTTTTTGGGAGGATAATGAAGACGTATCGTTTTACTTCCACTCGGTGCCGACATATCACGTTAGTGTGGCCTGTAGGGTGAGAAACACTTGGTACATTTAGAGGCGCAGACCTGGTACATACGGAGTAAACAAAACCCACTCAAGGATCCTGGCACTAGCCGACTCACCTCCTCCTTGTTCGCAGCAGCATGTTGGGCCAAAAGAGTACCTTCTCCTTCTTTTGAATTTATTGGCGACGGGCAAACCAGCTTGAAGGCCCATCGCTGCCACCTACTGGTGGGCCGGCAGGTCGGCAGATGGACAAACTGACGGCTGAATGAAAAGGGGGAACAAACGCGCGGCCTCGGTGAGGTGACGGGGAACACCCGCACGTGGCAGCGACCACATCGGCGACAGAAGCGAAGCCATGTAAGCCAACACCACACAAATGAGCCATTCTAATTCTAACCATATTTTGTACACATTAGTAATAATTATAAAGTAGGTAAAAAGTTAATATTGCTTGCATCACAGGGTCAAATGACTCAACTGTAAAAATGCTGATACCAGAGTCTTAGAAGAGCAGGTAGAGACACTCATACACAACCTAGTAAAGATGTCTTCTACTGGTTTTTACTATGAACTGTGATCACACGTCTGTACAGATATTCAGGGGATGTTTCAGGACGTGCACAGGAAATGTGCAAAATCCACCTCTAACACGCCCTTTGACCAGGACATGCACTGATCACGTTCCGGCCGTCCCGAGGATGAACCTGTGAATTTTAATGGCCCTGTGACCTTTCCTCCAAGGCCGCCTTCAGGGCGAGTCAGTGTAGAGTAAATTAGAATTCGTGGTGACAGAGAGGGAAGGAGGTCAAAGCTCTTGACCAGTCTGACCTCCTCAGGTCTCACATCGTCCCCTCTGGACCGTTAACGCAGCCTCCCGTCAGAGGAGGATTTGGAGGGGAATCCCTGCAGGTGCGGCCGTGTCACCCGGGAACAGCGGGGCAGCGACCTTCTCACAGCAGGGGGGGGACGAGGCCCTGGAACATGTGTATTGTTACAAAACCGAGACGGCTTATTGCGACGTCATCGGCACAGCAAGAGGACAAACCGTCTTCGCCAGGCTGAGCAACATCAGAAACCTACAGAACAAAAAAACACTTTTGGCTCCATGCAGACGTTACGGACTATTTCTTTATTCTTTACTTTATTTCCAGGTTGGCTATTCTCTTACCAGACATTTAACCCAGGACGAGGAGAAAAGCCCTTTATCAGGATAAACTTACATAAAAAAATGTTGTACATAGGATGTTTTTCCTTTTTGCTTTGTATTTGTGTTACTAGAAGATGCCTTAAATATATTTGGGATATTTGGTACGTTTTCATTCATTCAGCCTTTATTCAGTTCGATCTCTTTTGCACGGTTGCCCTGTGTTCACAGAACAATAAAAGCAAAGGCAACACATTTAGAAAAAAAACATTAAAGCTTACAAGACAAAATCAAGAGGGTCTGAAACCAGTATCAAGTCTGATCACAACAGTATGGGATGAAACCAGCGTAAAGAAACAAATGTATCATGCTTGTAGTTCATTGTGGGATGGGCCAAATGTTCATATGGTATCTGTGCATAGTGAAACTTGGGCCTTGACCATGTTCGGATGTACAACAGCTGACTATACTAGACATCGAGCTTCACTTATGGGCCAAAGGTAAAACAACAAACAAAGAAACCAAACAAAACAGGTCTTCTGTGGCTCTCTGAGTTTGTATACTACTAATTCCCTTTCCCAGCTACGTTTTGATGGGAAATGCACAGTGATTGCTGCCTCTTTTATATTGAAAGGCCAGATTTGGGAGATTGTCAAGGTGGACGGTGTGAGCGCATAAAGTGCTGTTGGGTTGTAGGTTTTGGCAGCAAAACCACTTTGGCTAAGTTCTGGGAAAGATGGCGGTTCGCCGTGAAAACATTCAAACATCCTGTTGTAGAATACGTCCGGGATCGTTCCACTGAAGTGTAAAATTGACGCGTATTTGTTCTGTGAACCGAACAAGAGATTTACATTAAAAATGCCTCCGAAGAAACCGTGGGTGCGGACTGGCCTTCAGCGCATTTCGCCACCAGGACCCTCTTCAACACAACCAGCCATAGACACTCAGACAGTCAATTCTCACCTCCTCTCTCTCTCCTCAGGCCCGTTACGGCGTCAGTCAACAAAGTTGTTGTTTGATCACAGACTCAGTAAGCCCGGGTTCAAACCCGGCAGGCGGCGGCCTCGGTTTTCCGTCCAGCAGAACAATGAAGCCTTTCGTCTCCGCGAAGGTGAGCGGGCTGCTGAGCCACACGGAGCTGCACGCCGGTTCTTCATTATGTGAAGAATCACGCGCCGATCCTTCCGACAAGTGTGAAAAATCCCTCAATGGCTCCCCCACCGCTCGTAATGGAATGGCGTCCGGTATAACAACGTGTTAGCGCTCGGCCCGAGGCTGGAAAAGGCATCGAATTATGACCCGAAAGGGCACTTACGGAACCTGAATGACCAAAGTGGTCAAACGTACCTGTGAGGTGTGTAAATAGAGCAGAAGTCAGTGGTGTGTGTGCTGCGTGAACGACAAGTATGGAGCGAGAGAAACAGAGAGAGAGAAAGAGAGAGAGGGGGGGAGACAGAGACATAGAGAGACATAGAGAGAGAGGAGAGAGATAGAAAGAGAGAGACATAGAGAGAGAGGAGAGAGAGAGATGCTGTTTATTTCAGTAATAACAGTAGTACACTTTATAGCTGATAGAGAGAGAGAGAGAGAGACATAGAGAGAGAGAGAGATAGAGAGAGAGAGAGAGAGAGAGAGACATAGAGAGACATAGAGAGAGAGACATAGAGAGACATAGAGAGAGACATAGAGAGAGAGACATAGAGAGACATAGAGAGAGAGGAGAGAGAGAGAGAGAGAGAGAGAGAGAGGAGAGAGACATAGAGAGACAGAGAGAGAGAGAGATAGAAAGAGAGAGACATAGAGAGAGAGGAGAAAGAGAGAGAGGAGAGAGACATAGAGAGAGAGAGAGGGAGAGAGAGACAGAGACATAGAGAGAGAAACATAGAGAGAGAGAGAGGCCGAGAGACATAGAGAGACATAGAGAGAGAGAGACACAGAGAGAGAGGGAGAGAGAAAGAGAGACATAGAGAGAGAGAGACATAGAGAGTTACAAAGAGAGAGAGGGAGAGAGACATAGAGAGAGACATAGAGAGACATAGAGAAAGACATAGAGAGAGAGAGAGAGACATAGAGAGAGAGAGAGAGAGAGAGACAGAGAGAGAGAGAGAAAGAGAGAGAGAGAGAGAGAGAGAGAGAGAGGAGAGAGACATAGAGAGAGAGAGAGAGAGAGACATAGAGAGACATAGAGAGAGACATAGAGAGACATAGAGAGAGACATAGAGAGACATAGAGAGAGACAGCCCTGAGGGACGGTCCTTTCTCCTCCTCACAGGCTCGGCCCAGACGCTGCAGGTGTGAGCGAAGGAGCCTCCTTCCTCTGAGATCAGCCATTATGTTTTCACTTGGTTTGCTGTGATTCAAACGTTTCACAAGTCTTTCGACGTAGGAAGTCGTTTACATGCCTTTTCACTCCATTTGCCTCCCTCCTTCTGACAATAATCCCCCCCCTCTCTCCTCTCCCCTCTCTGTGACCCCGCTTTAATTCTCAGAGAATATAGATCTCAGATACCAGGAGGACAATTAACAAGATTTACTCCTTTCAGCCTTAAAGCCCATTGACCCGCTCTCTCGTCCTCCTTATGGGCTCTCAGGGAATTTTTTTTTTTTTTTCTCCTGACATGAAAAGAGCCAACGCACTTCGCTCGAAAACATTCAACAGGACTCCTTTCATTAAATGAATGGAGCTTCCTTCGCTTGTGCTCATTTTCTGAGCCAAACAAACCTGGTAAGTTCCATTTAAATGGATTCATTCATGTTCTCAAGGGAGATTTGACCATTTAATGATCTATCCACTTAATTTAAAATGCACGATACCAAAAAATTAAATCATAGATTACAATACAGTAAAAGAACAGGTGTATTCATTTTAAAAGAAACGTAAAAAATTGATATAAATATGAAAACTCCTTAAATAATAATCTCAACCTTTTGTAACACGGCCAGAAAACTTAATGACCCAAGCTTCAACCAAATGTAAATGTGGTTTAAATTGAATCCAAGCCATCGATTTGTATTTTGATGGTTAAAACCTAAGACAGCAAATGAAATGCATTTGGCTGATCGTCGGTCTCCAGCGACGTCTCGGTCCGAAGATTCGGTTTATTCTTAACTTCTTTTCTCAGCGTCTTCACCTCCGGAAAGAGTCCGGGTGTCCTCATGCCCTTGCTTTACATAAACATCTCCACTTTCCAAAAATCTTCCCAATGTCCAGAAATGTCAGGACTTTTTGAAGCTTTTCCACAGAAAGAAGGTCGTTGACCTTTCAGTTTCGCACTTTCCAAAGAAAACTTCTCACACACGAAGACGGAGGAGACGAGTGTCGTCCCAAAGAGCCTTGGTGACGAGCTCGACCTGTGATCAGTACGGTCTCGTTGTTTTCGTTTCAGTTTTGCTCCTGAATAAATCAACAAGCATCCAAGTCTCTGACTGTGTTTTATCTGGACAATAAACCCCAGAGATTAATGGAATTGATTAGCAGGTGAAGAGAAATCAGATTTGAATATGTAAAACTGTTTATCTGTTTTATTGAAAAAGTGAAATAGAAATGGCTGGAGGTGAGTGACTGGATCGACCACACACACACACACACACACACACACACACACACACACACACACACACACACGGGAAATGTGTCTTATAATAAAAATGAAAATAAGGAGAAGATGAACTGAGGTGATAAGACAGGTGCAGCTCCTTTCACCTCCTCCTCTCTGTTTATTATTTCTCCACTCTTCCTTTTCTTTTTCCTCCTCTCGCTCTCTGCTCGTAATAATTTCATCATTGCTCGATTCTCCCCTCCGCCTCCATCACTACAATCACTCCGTCGGATGATTGGAGGCTCCTCTCCTCTCCTCCCTCCACCTCCTCTTAACCTTCCTCTCTTCTCTTCCATCTCTACTCGTCCCCTCTTCTTCCAGAATGAATGAAGCGCTTCATTCGATGAACGGCTCCTCGGTTGCAGGGAGGTGGCAGTTTATGCTGTTAAATGTTCCTTAACAGGTTGTGTCTGAAGTCGCTGTGGACTTTCTCTGCATCAAACCAGACCAGGATCTTTCCTGAACCTGAACCAGGTGCCGTGAGAGTCTGAACAGACTGACTTTTACCGCCTGGTTACGTATGCAAACGGTCTTCTAGGAGACAGGGTTGGGCGAGAAGCCCAGGAGGACGCCCTTGCGCGTCAGCCTCAATAGTCTGCTAAACCTGCCTACCTGCCAGGCAGCAAGCCGGCTGGTTCAGTCACCAACCAGACAGGAAGTTCATCAATGAGGTATTCGTACCTCTGACTGGAAACACGGTATCGTGACGGTAAATATCAACAGTGAAGCAGTTAACAAAAAAACGCCCTTTTTTCTGTGAAAAACAGGATTTTTAAAGTCTACGAGGACGATTTCCTTCAAACAAAGTCATTGATATTTTGTTGTTACAAATGCTGACTTGACTTATTCTTTCCCTCCTCTCCTCTCCTGCTCTTCTTCATCTCTCTGTAATTGCTTGTCAAGCCCACAGACTCTGTGTGTGTGTGTGTGTGTGTGTGTGTGTGTGTGTGTGTGTGTGTGTGTGTGTGTGTGTGATTTAAAGGCAGATCCTCCAGTGAACTGTCACCGTCACATCGAACTCCCCGCTGTGTCTATGCATCAGTGTACTCAGTGTGTATTCCATGTGTGTATTCGCTGATGACGCCTATACTTTGTGTACGTGTGTGTGCGTGTGTGTGTGCGCACGCGCGTGCGTGCGTGTGCGCGACCTTTAACCTCCAGAGTGTGTAGTGAGCTGTTGATTGTTGAAGCTTTCAGACTGTCAGCCTGTGAAGATTACAGCCTGTGAACGGTCTCCAGCACGCTAATGTGTCCCCTGATACAAACACACACACACACACACACACGATTCTGCGCTTGTGTGCTTTTGCTTGTATACACACACAGGACTTCTCTCTAATCTGTCCCTCGATTCTGTCTCCACCTTATGTTCCTGGAGCTCTTTGAACGACTGAAATAAAATGGATTTCGAAATGAAGAGAAAGCGACATGAAAACATGGGAGTGTCTCAGTGTTCAGCACCAGTCACACTGCTCAGTCACACTGCTGTGCTAAGGGTGTACTTTATATTTGTTTCAGTTATCGAACCGTAATTGAATTTTAAATTTCTCCGTACAGGACTTTTCTCACTGTTGTTTTTTAAACGTGCTCCATAAATACGCTTTACTCGACGCGACAGCAGCTGGTCCGCAACGGTGGGAGCAACGGCACGAGGAGAGGGGGCGGCTGCCACTCCTGTAAACGGATGCAGCTCCGTGAATAGTTTCCGAGTTGAGTATTTCAACCCTGAGGGGTCTTTGTTTGTTTCTGATTCGGATGAGACCGAAAACTCCGCTGTATATGTACTGATCATTGTAGGGTGATGTAGGGGCTCTCCTTTCAAATAAAGTGTCCTTTTCTGTTTGGATGATTATATGAGGCTCGTGCTTTAGCAAAGGAAGATTTCTATCGCGGCAGGTTTTTCTTTGTAGAGTCTGACAGGAGAGACGATGGAATCTGTTCCCGGTAACGAAGTGTGCGCGCGCTGGGCATTTGCAGCTGCGGCAGAAACAGCAGAAGTGCTACTCGCTGGGGCATTTTCCCACAAGATCATTAATAAATGTATGAAATATTAGGACAAAGTGTCGTTTGCAATTTATCATTACTGTCAAACTGTAATGATTCCTGAAAAAAGACAGATGACAGAAAAACAGACTCATAGAAAAACTGACTGAAAGCAAAATGAAATGAAACACGAACACTGAAACGCACAGTACAGAGAATAGAGACCGAGCAGTGTGCAGAGTAATACGCTTTCGTTATATATGATGGATGCTCACGGGAACATGACTAACACACACGCACACACACACACACACTCTCAGACACACACTCAGACAGTGTTTGTGCTTAAGTGACTGAGATAAATAGATGTTTGGGCAGCAGATTCGCTTCAACACACTCGTCGACGGGGAGTTCCTCTCAACAGCCACACGAACGCACACAAACCAAAAGGTGTGCGTGTGTCTGTGTAAACAGTGTTCAGTCTACGTTTCAGTGTGAGCTGCCAGCTGTGTGTGTCTATAACCCAGCTACCTGTGCTTGTGTGTGTGTGTGTGTGTGTGTGTGTGTGTGTGTACTTTTCTGTTTAGTGTGTTTATCTGTTTGTGCATCTTAACGTGCGTGCGCGCGTACGTGTGTGTGTGTGTTTGTGTATCAGGCGGGCGTGACGGAGAGTTGACCCTGCAGAGCATCCCTCCCTTACTCTCTCTCTCTCTCTCTCTCTCTCTCTCTCTCTCCGCGCGTCAATGTAATTACTGTGTTGAGCTGAATTACTGCTCTCGCAGGATTCACCGCCAGGAGGGAGGAGGAGGAGGAGTGGAAGGGAGGGAAGGTGGAGAGGTAGATGGATAGAGGGAGGAGAAGAGAGGAGATGAGGTAAGAGAGGGAAGGGAATCAGGAGGAAATAAAGGGTCGAGATAAAAGATGAGCAGACAAGCACAGGGAGAAAAGGAGTTGATCACAGGTGGGCAGGAGAAGAAAGGGCTAAGATAAGGAGAGGAGGTGAGCATTGTGGACAAGGATGGGTGGATGGAGGAGAGACAAAGGGGTCTGAATGAGGTGGAGGAGAAGATGAGGGATAAATACTGAGAAAAGGAGGAGAACAAAGCGAAGCGAGAGAAAGGTGCGGACGAGGAGGAGCGACGAAGAAGAATTGGAGGATGGACAGGGAGGTGAACACGATGAGGAGGAGGAGGAGGAGAGGGGAGGCGCATTGATTAAGTACTCTGACAGCAGGGATGTATTTCAGTTGGATAGAGCTGGAGTCACACCATAAATACACTCATACACACGCATATGTTCGTCTCTCGGTACTTGTGAGGACCCCGGTTGACATAATGCATTCGCTGACCCCCAACCTCAAGCTAAGTCTTAACTTACCCTTAAAACCAAGTCTTCACCTTCACACAGCCCTTTCAAGGGGTGAGGAACTGGCCAAAATGTCCCCACAATGCCCCAAAAGCCACCGGGCTTTACCCCCTGGGCACCATCAATACCTGTACCAAATTTTGCTGCGATATTTCAGCGGAAAAGTAAAAACGCTGCACCTGCTGGTGGCGCTAGAGGAAACGCCGGAGGGTCACCAAATGCGTTAGAAAAATTCACGACAGTCCATCCAGTTGTTGCTGAGAAAGTTCAGTCTGGACCAAAGTGGTGGACCAACTGATTAACCGACCGACAACAGCCTCCCCGGATCCATTAGCATCAGCAAAACCAACGTTCGCACGCCAACACGCTGAACATAGACGGTTACCGTGGTAAACGTCGGCGCGAGGGGTCTCTGAGGGGTTCCCCGGGTTAAATTTAAGACTCAGAGAAGCCCTTTTAATACCACACAGAATTAGGCTTTAATACCCGTACCATCATACTGGCCAAAATGTGAAAGTATGATGGAGAACCAGAAGGGACAATAAGGCCTGGAATGAATCATTGCAGTATGTACCAATAATTATAAACTGAATTAAACGAACATGAGCCGGACCTGGATAAGCGGCGGAGAACGGATGGATGGTTCAAATGATGAAAAATTCCCATTGTGAGTGGATGGGCGTCGTAGCCACCGTGGCAGCAGTGCTAACAGTCTTTGCTACAAGTCCCATGGCGCTGACTGAAACACCACAAAAAAGGACTGAAGCGCCACGAAAAAGGACTGAACGGCTCGATCCACTGTCACAACAATCACACTTTTGAGACGAAGTGTATAACACTCATAAAGAATGTTTAGGATATAAAGAATCGTATCTATTGAATATGAATCCTCAGGCTTTTTACCTTCTGAGGCCTTTTTCGGAGGAAATTGTCTTCTCAAAATTTTGAGACATTTCGAGACCTGCAGACACCCTGCAGCACGTTAGCATTGTCGTTGTGGGAGTGTTAGCATGTTAGCTCAAAGCATAGCTGTGCCTACGTGCGGCCTCACAGGGTTGTCTTTTTGAGGTCCTCATCCTCTTGGCAGCTTGACCAATGATTCGCTGCCCGGCCAGTTTCTGTGGTTAAGATGTGAGAAGTCGGAAGAGTTTATTCCCTCATAGGCTCGCTGTACAAGCCCTCAGGCGCTCCTCTGAGCTAGGCCGGGCTAACTAAACACTTCCAGGGCCGGCTAACTCTAAAAGACGCAACCCCGGAAATGTATGTGGGCTATCCCCCAAAATAAAAGGATGTTGCAGGAATGTACAGTGCTGTGATCGTAACATTACACTACTACACATGCAAATGTACAATCATTCAATTCAACACCAACTTAATACCTAGACCTAAATACCCAAGAAAAAAATATTGTCTTACATTCAGGGCGAGACGGAGGAAATGTCTGTGGGTTGTTTTACTGAACCCAGATTCATGAAGGGTGGTTGTAAGCTCCTTTCGGCCCCTTCGCTTGCTGCAAAGTTGTTATTCCTCGGTTATCTCCATTCGTTAGCTACATTATCTAGTTAATGGACAGCAGGGATTTTTTTTTGCAGTTGCCTAGCAACATCAGAGAGATGCTTCCTGTGCCTCTAACCTTTGCAGCTTCACAGTGTCCTGTGTGATCAGCTTCAACTGGTAATCTCATTAATCGAAAATCAATATTTTACTATTGTAGCTCTGTAGTAACCAAGAGGCCTGATTTGTCCTGGTGGTGCGGAGTCACTGCTCCCTGTTCACACCAGACATCGTGTGTTCGATATTTTCCTGTTGTAACGAGACTGGTGGGCCACAGGCATTTAGTGCTTATGAAGAGCCACTGAAAAAAACACACAGATTCACATTAACATACAGTCGTTTGTTGGTTGTGTTCACGTACGTTAATGTGTAAATAAATCATGGATGTTTGGTTTCTGCGTGTGTCAGTGTGTGTGTGTCTGTGAGGATGTTGTACAGGGAGGACTAAATTCAATTAAATTAGATTCATATGAGTGTCCGCAGAGTTAATTTATCAAAAGAAAAATTGGTTTTGGAAACACAGACACACACACACACACACACACACACACACACACACACACACACACACACACACACACACACACAGACAAACACACACCGTAATCCTTGGAATAATGTGGCACCAGTTTGTCCAGGTAACAAAGAGAGAGAGAGAGAGTGCACAGGAAAAAGGAAATGAGCAGACAAAGACAGAAAATGAGAAAAATGAGACACATTAATGACATAAGACTGGGGAAATTAGTTTTTATTCCTAATATACAGCAGAGCGGGGTCATTAAGATGAAGGCATGAACGACACACTGATCATTTAACCACTCTTAGAGCTTTACCACGAGTGGAGCTAAAACTCTAAAGCTTGTTATGTGGGTGGCTCAGGAGGAAACGTTAGTTGAACGCGGAAATCCTCTGGAGAGCAGGAATGCGATCGGCAAATTTTATGGAAATCTGCTCGACAGATCTACGTTTTTCATGTGATCCGGCGGAGGCTTTGTCCGGATGCAGCTGCCAGAGGGACGGTCAGGGGCTCGTCAAAATCCTTAGGATTAATCCTCCGGGGAGCATGAACGTCTACCGCAACTTTCACAAGAGTGAGGGGTATCTGATCAGGCATTCTTTACTATGACTTTGCATCTTTTCAGCCAACAAGTTGAGGCCACAAATATGTATTTTTGCTGCTTTATTTCAGCTTTGGGCAGTGGTTGTTAGTGCCGGTCCTCGCTGGACTAGAACACTGGTCTGGCACATTGGATTTCTGTCCATGTGCGTGGTTCCCTATAACACACCAAGGCCGCTTTCTAGGGTAGTTATATAGTTATCGTACAACTACTTAGACTGAACACGTTTTAGCGTAAAGACTTCTGATCCAAAAAACTGGACCCTAGTTAGTCATGCACAAAAATAAAAAAATACATGAATATAAAAAACAAAACAAAAACAGGAAATCCCAAAAAATCATTCTTTTTTATCAGCTAAAGAAACTATAAATAAATTAGACTCGAACGATTGGCTGATTGATAAAAAAAAATTAATGAACAGCTATTTTGATAATTGAATAATCATTTTAGTAATTTAATTAAAGAAAAAAATGCCAAACTTTTGCTTGTTCCAACTTCTCAAACGTGAGGATTTAGACGACCTTATGCAGAGGAAGATTACAAGGAAAATCCTGACAGTTTTCTGATGACAAAACTATCCATTGAGAAAATTATCAGCAGATCAATCGAGAAAAGGCAAGAAAGGGTTGTTACTCTTTTGTCTGACTTGTGTGTAATCAGACACGTTCAGCCTCCTCTGCAGGAGGAAGAATCCAACCAGACAAACTCAAACACTCCTGTTGAAGTTGACATTTCGGAGAAGGGAAGATTCCCCCCGACAACCGCGACGTGCAGATGTAGACAGCAGTCTGCCGGGTGTGTTTTGAGCCGTGAAGGAGACACGGAAACATGTTTACACGTGAGAAAACCGAGGAAACATCTGAATGTCAGTGATGAATGAACAGGTAGTGAACAATAAGAAGGCAGAGACAGAGCGAAAGGAGAGAAGGGAGGGAAGCGGACAAACAGGGATTCAGAGCAGGTGGGAGGGAGACGAGGAGGAGGAGGAGGAGGAGGAGGAGGAGGAAAAAGCCATCGTGGAGAGGAAAATTAATTGTCGGCTGCAGGTTATTGGCTGGCTGTGCTGCCGTGGAGGCGGGGAGGATCCTGCAGAAGAAGAGGCAGCAGTGAGCTGCAGATCCGTCTACTGATTCCTGATCCACCGCAGACTCGTCGTAACATCCCTTCACACATCTGCGAAGAGCCGGGGCTGCTCCTACAGGGAGGGAAACGCTGGATCTGTGTCATTATTCTGAGCGCAAGAAGAGGAGGAGGAAGGCGGCGGCAGCAGCAGCAGGAGGAGGAGGAGAGGGGGAGGAGGCACGCCGGTGTGGAAGCTTTGCCCAGAGGAGGATCACCTTCTGTGGGTGCACTTGGAGGCTGATTCCCAGGGGAAATCAAGGAGTGGGTGGTTCCTAAAACATCTGGAAAGGTACAACTGGGGGATCTTTAAAAGAAATTTCAAATCAAATCGCCACAGATTATGTTTGGGGGTTTTTTTTACCACCGGCAGCAGGAAGATTGAGAGTTTTTATTTGTATTTGTACTTCTGAAGGTGCACTACGAGAATCCGTGTCTAATCAAGTCCTTTCTGCCAAATTTCATTTGAGCCCTGGAGCGAGATTTTCTTAAAAACAAGCGAGAGAATCTGTCACGGCGATAACAGCGTGTCAACTTGTTTGTGATACAAGTCAGTTTGTATTTTTACAAGATGCAGTTCTGGTGCAGCAGGTGGGTTTATTCTGTCTGGGCTACTACTGACAATTCTTTACAGTATCTATTAATCTTCAGATTATTTTCCTGCTTTAGTGGTTAATGATTTAGTCCACAAATCGTCAGAAAATGGTCAAACTTCCCATCACAATTTAAAATGTTGGCTTCAAGTTGCCTGGTCGGTCTGTTTTACAGCCCAAAACTCAACCTACTGTTAAATGACAAAAGGAAAAGCAGAAAATCCTCACAAGTGAGCAGCTGGAACCAAGTAATGTTTGGCATTTTTACTTCACAAATGTTGCTCATTACTCGATTGTCAAAATAGTTTCTGATTAATTTTCTGTTGAACGACTAATCTAGTGGTTCGCAACCTTTCGTGCTTGAAACAGACCAACGTCTACCTGTAACCCCCCCAAAAAATCACTCTCTCATAAAAGAGGGATTTTTTCCCCCAGTTTATTTGAATGTTTTTCAAGAGACTAGAACTGATTTAAATGACCCAGTAATTCACAAGAAAAAAGCAAAAATCAGAGGGAAGTCTGACAACTGAGCAGAATTTTGTGACGCAGAAAATATGTGAAAATATTTTCTCTGCTTAAATTCTCTGCCCTGTTAATAATCTCACAGCCGCTCAGATTGAATGTGCAACCACCGAACGGATCAATCAATAGACTGATCGTTTCGGCTCTGAATTTGATTTCTTTTGGAAACAGGTTGAAACACCCTCACCGCGCCGGCGGATTCTTTCACTTTTCTTTAGTAAAGACGATTTGATAAAAGCGACTTGATAAAATGGAGATTTAGTGTTTCAGTGGTCATCTTCACACACAAACTGTTGCTGGGGAAAAAAACCTGTAAAGTATTGGGTAAAGCCACTGATGAAATTCCAAATTATGAATAGGGAAAATCAATTTTAGCCGGCTAAACCTCTTCCCTTAAGTGGCACAAAAAATTTGAAATCTGAGCAGGAAGAAAGAGTCAAAATTCAGACAAAACTGCAAAAACTCTGTGTGTGTTCAAGTCTTTCATCTGAACCGTGTGTAAAACCAGTAACAATCTCATTTCTCTCTCTGTTCCTCTGCATCTGTGTCCAGGAGCGAAACTAAGCCAGATTTAACCTCTGTAGAAAAATGTCGGAGCAGCAGAGGAAATCGAGGCATGAAGGGAGGGAGAGGGGAAGAGAAAAGGCTGATGGTCGGAGGATCTAGCTCTACTAGAAACCGGCAGGATCCAGCTCAGTCTGCCTTCCACTCCTGGAGGAGGATTTCTGGGGAGTAAAGTGGGCTTCATTGCAGACAGAAACCAAACCAGTCTTCACCTCTCTGGATTATCAGTCCTGAAGGAGAATTTTGTGGATATAAGAGTTAAGCTGCACTGGTTCAAACTCAAACGCGTCCTAGAAAACTGATCTCTCCAGCTCAGCAACGGACGTGAAGACACTTGGAATTCAACGTGAGAGCCAGAAAACCCTGGAACGTTCCACTAACTCGTAAAGTTGAGATATTTCGTCAGGCGGGGAAGCGGCGTGGTCTCTGCGTAGTGGCACCTGGGGGAGGGACAACAGCATTTTCTCCAGTCACTGTTGTGCGTTTACTGGCCAACAAGATATTTGTTGATAGGAGACGAGCCTGTGCGAGCACCTACAAGTCAAACAGAGCAGAATTTTCCATCTTGGTCGAAGATCCATCCGGCTGCAAAAAAACCTCTTTAATTTTCCTGTTTTTTAATAAAAAGCCCAAACAAGCTTGAAGGAAGGGACGTTCTTGGATGACAAGTCTTTATTACTACCCTCTTTGACCCTTCTGTTCCTCTCCATCTCATTCTCTAGCTTCTCTTTGGAAAGACTTATCTCTTCTACCTCCTTTTCTCTGCACGCACATGTGGCGTCCTGCCCCTTTTTTTCCTTCGCACCGTCTGACAGGAATCCCGAGAGGATCGAGTTGCGTGGAGAAGGTGCTG
The DNA here is from genome assembly GCF_016859285.1 of Xiphias gladius. Classification (NCBI taxonomy): domain Eukaryota; kingdom Metazoa; phylum Chordata; class Actinopteri; order Istiophoriformes; family Xiphiidae; genus Xiphias; species Xiphias gladius. Next base: position 28,389,269 of record NC_053417.1, on the reverse strand, counting down.
ATGGCAGATAACAGCAGAGAGGCGGCGGTAGACGGATAAAACCAGATAAGTGACGCTCAGTGACAGGATCAGCAGGTAGCACAGGCAGAGCTCAGGCTGAACGTGCTGGATTTCCTCTGCAGAGGGTAGGCGTTGTCTGTCATCCTTCTGCAGGCTAATTCCATCCCAAGGACCGTCTGTGGGCGAGGTGGGCAGTAATAAAACCGGAAGGGGGGAGTTAGATGCTCGTCTCTGCAGAGCCTCACCATGGCAGAGGAAAGAAGGAACAGAAGTAAAATCAGTCAAAGCATCACTTGCAACTGCGTTTTCTCCGTGGAGGGACAGTAAATGCACCAGACTGTTAGAAAAGATCCAAATTACAGATGAATGTGGGGCTCGGAGATTTATCTTCCAAGAAACCGTAAATACGTCTGAGCTTATGAACAAATGGGCAACAGGGGCGTGAGTTAAACAAAGTTTCCACAAAGTTTCCACAAGGCGGCAGAACGTCGAGCTCTTGCAGCTCATTCTCAGACCGAAAACCTGCAGAGAGAGAATAAACAAAAGGGCCCGGAGAAGGTCAAGACGGAATCCCACAGGAAACTAAAGCAACTGGAGTCCGAAATGTGGGAAGATGCACATCGAAATGGAGAAAGAAGACTTCGGGAATAAGCACAGTGGTTGATCCACCCTTAACTGAACCGCTGCTCCTCAAACCGATCGACGCAAACGATTGTAACCATACACAGGGAGAGGCATCTTTACAGGAAGCTAAAGTCAAATCAGCATCCAAACGGCAGCTGAGAAGGAGACAAATTCAAGCTGCGAGAGACGATAAACTGAGCTGAACTGGATGGAACAGGGTCGCGTTGACACATAAAAGTAATCGAAGACTGCACAAGTTCGACTGCACAAAACCTCCTTGGGAACTTTGAATATTTTGGATACAAACGCTGCAGAAACTGCAGGGATTTCTCTGGTCTGGTCTTGTGGAAAAGCCACCACATTTCTCAGATTAAGTTGAGAAAACGAAGACTGAGAGTAAATTGATTAAGTCACCACTTAAAGCACAAACACCACATTGACTAGAAATTCCACTCTTGGCTCCAAAATCCACATGTTATCGCTACACTGCGAAGATCATCCCGTTCTTTAAGCACAAATAGAGTTTTATCCTAATGACCCCACATTTAGCTGCTAAAAGCTACCAAAGGAAAAAAATAGAAAAAAGATAGAAAAGCACAAAGAGTCTTTATTTCACTCAAATGAAAAACCTCCGCTTCCTCAGAATTCTCACAACCGGTGAGTCTGTTGATTGGAAAAGTCGCTCTGAAAGCACAAATTAGGAGAAAAACTCCCTTCGAGCAGGGACTCAGTGGCTAAAAACACGGTTTTGCTCAAAGTGGCTCTGACGGATTTCAGCATAAATACTCAGGAGCTAAAACCATTTTGTATCAGTTTTCATGACTGAAAAGACACTTAGATATCGAACGTTAACATTTGGGCCTTAACATCCACCACAGGGCGGGGGCTTAGCTACACCTCTCAGCTTGATTTGTGTTGATTTTCTGTTTGCTCTTGGTTTGACAAAGATTCAGTTGCTGATATTTTTAAAAATTTTTGACACAGCACAACGAGACCAGGACCTTTACAGAGGAGCAGGAAGCTGGTTAAACCTCCAAACCAATGCTAACGTCGGAGGGGCCTTATTTGTTTAGGTGTCAAATCTTTAAACCCAGTTAGGTTTAGATGAATGACTAAATATTCCATGTTTGACTGAAAATCAATGACTTTCTCAAGAGCGTCTTCTCGTCTCTTCTCTTCTCAGTCTAGAAGCATAAACGTTCCTGTTCAGAACCCGTATTAAAGTTCTTGCTGCCTCTGATATTTAATATTTCAGATCTAAATCAGCAGTCTATCTGCTGCAGATCATCTCCTGTGCTCTCTTGCCAGTCTGGGGAGAAAGGAAGTGGGCTTAAACACTCGCTGATATTCAGATGAATTATTGAAGTGAAGTGAAAACTGCTGGAACAGTTTACAGCCTCGAGAACTCCTTAATCATCACCGGCCCTGTTTCCACCGTGGCTTCAAACCAACCTCAGGGGTCAGAAAACTCATCATTTGGCCGGAGATATTTAACATTTAAGTGTTTTGTAAAGATCTTTGAAAGGTTATAGCCTAGAAAAACCCCTGTAACTGGTTTGACTCTAGGCTTATCCACTTCTACGAGGTGAGCAGGTGTCACTTTGATCCCGGCAGAGCATGAGAAATAAAAAAAACGATGCTTGAACACTTTATTCCTTTGTCAGTTTTCTTGCAGTTTGCCAGAAGACCTTAATAATCTCATAACTCAAATAGAGAGAGCACTAAATTTGGTCAGATTTTTACAGTGTCCTTTCATTCATCTGTCCTCTACCTTTGGGCTGCACGTTGCAAATGGACACTCATCCATCTATCAACTTTTTACAAGCCCCGGGGAGAGAGGATAAATCTGATCGATTGTGTTTTTGTCTCCCTTCTTTGGCCGGTTGAGCTACAAACTTGGCTCGTGTATGTTTCTAACAGCTTGAAGTGCGAAATGTTTGACTTAGTCCCCGACGCTGAAATTGGTTCCCGGCACTGAGATTTAGATTAAGTGACAGTGAATGCACCGGAGCCTGTTAGGAAAGATCCACGTTTCAGACGGCGGCGCAGGTGAAATAAAGGGACCTTGACACTAAAAATCCTTTCTCCCGCTAAACTGTGCCTGAAACGTCCGTTTACCAGCAGAGGAGATAACGTGGACTCCCTCAGCGGTTTGAGTGATACCTGATGATGCTGTAGACACACACATACCTGTGCGCGTGAGCGTGCACACCAAGGACAAACTGAAAACAAACACACCCGCCAGAAACGGCAGTGTGAACGGTGTGTAGGTGGAACTTGATCAGAAACACAAGGCGGCACACTGATTAAGCACACACACCTTCGTCTCTCCGGAGACTACGCTCCCCCTCCTTCATCCCTCCGTCACCCTCAGCAGGAACAATTCAACTGGAGTTTTTTTTTTTCTTTGGGACTCGAACAAACTGATTTTTTTTTGTCTTCTGCCTCTTCATCTCCCTCCTCTTCATCCCCTGCAGGGCTGAAGCAATCTGCAACGCATGAATAAGAATTAATTTTTCACCGTGATGAAAAGACACGGCGTCTCGCCTCCTTGCCGCCCGCAGCACAACAGATAAAAGCTGTTTGCTTTGAGGAGCCGTTTGAGCATCACAGCTTCAACACAGGACAGAACAATGTCCCGCTCCTTTTGTCTTCCGTTTCATCATTGTTTGTGCCTGCGAGCGCGACACGTTGAGAAACACAGGGGTGGGTTTTGCTTTTGTCTTCAGAGTGACAGAGCAGAGGAGAGGAGACAACAGGAAGTGAACTCAGCTTGACTCTCAGCTGGGTTTTTATCAGAAGTGACACTTTTTTCAAACAAAGACGGACGTCTTTGTCGGAGAAGTGGTGAAGTTTGACAGATAAAACCATCTGTGTTTGTTTTAGGGAACTCAATAAAGCACATTTGGGGATTTTTGATGAAGTGGCTCCATTTTCCGTGGGACCCCTTAGTGTTTTAAAAGAGAAAAAGCGAGACTACGCTTCCCTTCTTTTGAGCATATTTGCCAAAAAACTGAGAGAAAATTCCCTTTTGTCAGGATATTATCTTTTGCAGAAGAACCACTGAGGCTACACAGATTATTGTGGCTTTTATAAATAAACCTGGAAAACAGCAGAAGACGTCTGAATCTCACTGGAACGTCTTTTAATGAACAGCTTGGACTGATCGCTCAGTTTCGATGAATCTTCCTACATAAAGGATCTTTGTCAGCAAGGATTTCAACTTTGACCAACACCTCAAATCTGATTCAACTTCTACGACTTGACCCCTTTCAACTCCGATGACCTTATCTCAGCCTTAGACTCCGTTGTCTGCACAAACATTTATCTCTGTGAGGGTCATTTCGGGTCAAAGGTCAGAGGCTGACAATCAAGAAATCAGACAGCGAGGACTGACCTGAAGACACCCGACTTGAAGGTGAAAAGGTCAGACGGACGAGCTGGATTACAGCTGTCAGTTGCTTCCTGCGGGACCTGCAGAGACAGAAGGGAAGGGACGGAGAGAGACGGAAAGAAAGGGGACGAGTGTCAGGCGTCACCATGGGCTGCAACATGTGTGTGGTCAAACGTCCGGAGGAGCAGTACAGGATCATGTTCCAGGTAAGAGATCTGAGGACGTTTGTGTCCTTTTTCTGACCCATCAAACGTCATTTGCTGATCCAAAAGGAAAAGAAAGGATGAAACCAAAAAACCAGTGAATGGACATTCACTCATTATCGGACCATTGCTTAGGGCCCCTGTCATTTCAGTTTATGATGCACTTCAGAGGTGTATAGGGTATTAACCAAGAAACGAGCAAGTCTTGAGGCCCCCGAGGGCCTTTCCCGGTCTGTAATGCAGCCTGGAGCCTGTGAGAAACAAAAACGTGAGTTCGGTTGTTGCAGCCAGCTCTTGAATCTCAGAAACGGAAATGCTCCTCAGTGGTACAAGAAGTACTCAAGTCTTTGAATTAGGGAAATTTGAAATACTCCGCCCTCGGTCAAAATGTTACTGAGGTGAAACTGTACATATAACACTCCGAATATACTTTAGGTACGACAAGCAAAGGTAATCGTTGTGCAGAGATACTGTAATTATTGATGCCTCAATGTGTACATCACTTGAATGTTGGAGCCGGTAAGTGACTGTATAGGCTTCTGGGATCAATAAAGTCTTATCTTGGTCTATAATAATGCATCATAATTGAGCTGCTGTGTTACTAATCTGGATCTGCAGAGTAAAAAGTACAGCACTTGCCTGTGAATTGAAGTGGAGTAGAAGTATGAAGTACAATGACCTCAAAATCTTGTTTAGGGACAGTATTTGGGTGAATGAATCATTACACGCAGTGGTTTTTATTTTATTTATTTTATATGAAGTATTTTGGCAAAAAAACAAGAAAAAAAAACAGGACAAATAATGAATTGATTAGATTAGAGAGAGAGGAGGAAATGAACGTAACCTGATTTGGAGAGAGAAATGAAGGTTTCAGCAGAGATTGTGTGTGTGTGTGTGTGTGTGTGATATTCTAGAGGAAACTACACTGGCATTCATCACTGCAGGTTGGTCTGGTTACTCTCTGTAAAGGTCACGGTTTTATCCTGCTGGGTTTTTTTGTTGTTTTGTTTTTTTTTCCAGTGGAGGCTGAAAGTCACAGAGGACTCAGGACTGAGATCCTGCTCACAACCCTTTGCTTGTTCATGGAAAACAGCGTGTGTGTGTGTGTGTGTGTGTGTGTGTGTGTGTGTGTGTGTGTGTGTGTGTGTGTGTGTGTGTGTGTGTGTGTGTGTGTGTGTGTGTGTGTGTGTGTGAGAGAGAGAGAGAGATGGTGTGAACGTGCATGGATGATCGTGCTTCCATGCATTCATTTGCAACACTTCAGTTCAGATCAAAAGAAAATGTAAATCCATTTACATTTCTCTAAATCCTCTTTTACATTGTTTTGAACGTTTGCTTTATCTTGATGCTTTCACCGTTTACCGTCCCACCGCTGTTGTGTGGGCAAATCAAGTTCACCTGAAATGAAACGTGAGGCCAAATTCCCAGTTCTGATCTGATGACTACTGTTCATTGTGGCTTACTTTCACTATGTAAAGTGTAAATCTTCTTCCATTCCACACATTACACTCAGTGAAACAGTGAAATAAAAAAAATAAAAAAAAGACAACTTTCCAGCAACCACAGCTCCCTCTTAAGGAAACCCACCATTACACAACGCCTGGCAATTCACAGACTAGGGTCCGCCCTCATTTTCAGCCATTAAATCAGAAATCGGACACGAAAAACTAAACTTTCTCCAAATGATCTGTCACTGGAGAAGCACTGGCCGAGTAAACCTAGCCAGCAAACGTCACCTCAGACAGAGTTCTTGTTAGGATCCCGTTCACGACGCCAGATTGTTGAAACGCTGCAGCTACGAGGTGAAGATAATACCAAGGTCTCAGAGGTTGAGACTACATGCGTGTACCTGTTCAGAAGTGATTTGAAGTGACCATTTTTTAATATCCACCAAATACACCCGCAGTCGACTGTTGGCTTCAAGTGAAGTGTTTTTCATAGAGACGGGGGCTTTAGTAGCCTGGGGGGGGGGGGTAATGAAAGGAGGGTGTGGTAGTTTTCCAGTGAGAGGTTGATCACGGCTGTCGTCGATAACTTAAGGTATCGACGACAGCCTGCATCGTTGTACTGATGAGTTAAGAGTCAGCGCTCTGGCAAGTTTTAACCACAAGCTAACTGTACTGCAGCAACACGCTGGTTAACGCTGCGGGTAACTTTACGCCAGAGATCCCCTTATCCGTGGTGGACGTGGCCCCGTTCCCAGCTTCGAGAACCGCACAGTACGGCAGGCTGCTCTGCACCAGCCAGCTGTGATGGAAGGGGTATTCTTTGCCTTCACTTGAGTGAAAAGGACCAATACAACAAAGCGAAAAATACTCCGGTACAGGTAAAAGTCTAGCATTCAAAATCCTAAAGTACAGAGGTATTATTAGCTGAATCTACTTAAAGTTTCAAAACGAACAGTTCTGGCTCTGCAGCCAAATTTCCCCTGTGGCTGATTATTATTTGACATCATTAGAATTTTAATGCTTGTGCATCAGCGTGTGAGCAGCATTTTTACTGTTGCAGCCGCCTGAGGAGGAGCTGGTTTGAGCTACTTTATACACTGTTCAGTGGGTCGGTCCATTGGTTCCCAGCTCAGGGGTCGGGCCCCCCCAGAGGGAGAGAGGAAAGAAGAAGAAACTAAGCTCCGATACCCAGTCAGCACTGATTTTTACCGACTTTACTCTAATCTTTGGGTTTTTTTGTGAAATACTGGATAATTTGACTTCTTCAGGGCTCGAAATGTTATTTAAACAAAAGCGTCGGGAAGTTCAGAGGCTAATCTGTTTTTGGTGGAAATCTCATAGGCAAGGCAACTTCATTTGAATAGCATCCTTCAACAACAAGGCAGTTCAAAGTGTTTTACACAAGACACAGAAGGCATTAAGAGAGAATTTAAAACAAGCACTGCTGCTGGTTTTCATGGCTCAGACACGGAGGAGCTGTCAGTGGTGCGAAAAGCAAGTCCAGCCGCCGCTCTCGTACTTTCCCGCCGAGCACTGCCTGGGTCATCTCTGCCTCAGATCTCATTTCGACCAGGATCGTTGTGGTTTGTTCTGCACAGTTTGGGACAGAGTAAACACCCCATTAAATATTCCAAAAAAAAAAAAAGGAAAAAAAGAACAGTGTTAAATATTAAATATCCATGACTCACACACAGTATGCGTCTAGATGCTGTCTGAAGCACGACCCTCACGGGAGAGCTTTAATCTGCTTGTAATGTTGATGATTTGATGGCTCCGCTGGACTGTTTATCAGCCGGATCGTATCTTTTGCGGCGGAAGGCTAAAAGCAACGGCATTAAAGGAGTTCACAGTAATGTGAGCCGATGGAAGCAGTTGGCGATGTCGGTGTTGTAATGCTCGCTTCAGTTTTTCCCTGTTGATTAATTTGGCTTTGTCACTACGAGGCGTTGAGTGGAGATGGATGAGGGAAGAACCGGAATCAAACGATCTTAGCATGAGGCTGCGACACGAGAAAGTGTGAAAAAAGTGGAGGCGGCTCCCGGTGCGACGGCGTAAAAGCATGAGCTGCAAATGTTAAGCAGGACGTCAGCTCGTTTGAACACACTTTACATAAACCTCTGTGGTTTCTGACGCCGGGTTTGATGTTTCAAACGGGCTGAAGCTGCTCAGCGTGTCGAGAACCATGTGAGGGTTCAGGAAACGTGTCGACCTCCAACTGCACATGTTTATGGAGGAGCTGCAGGCCTGAGCTCCCCTCATACATAAAACACACACACACACACACACACACACTTTCATATCCCTGCTTTTGTCTCCAGAACACCTGTAAACTTTCTTCTTCTTTCACCTTCTCACGCACCAAGCGAGCACACGTCTCCTTCACTTCTCACGTATTGAACACAGTGTGAGCCGAGCTCTACGCTCAAACACACTCTCATGGGTATTTACATGGGTCCGACTCACACTGTTGCACACGAGTGCGCCACGGAAATCCGTCTCTCCTGCTGTCACAAGTACATGAACACCGACACTCTCTAATGCAGTTACTTGCTTTGTTCTCTCAGCTCAATCTGTACGTTAATTACAGAATCCTCAGTCTCCTCGGTTAAGTCTCTACGACCTTTGCGCACCTGGATTTGGTCACATTCTCCCGTTCTTCGTGGCAGATCCTCTCAACCTCCGTCACATTGGATGGGGAGCGTCTGTGATCTGCCACCTTCAGAGTCTCTCCCCAGATTTTCTGTGGGGTTTAAGTTTGGACTTTGGCTGGGCCACTCAAGGACGGTCAGAGACTTGTCCCGAAGCCAGGCCAGTGTTGTCTTGGCCGTGGGCTTCAGGTAGAGGTGACTGTCGTCCCACGTCCCCCAGGTTGCGTGCACTCTGGAGCAGGTTTTCTTCAAGGACCTCTCCGTATTCGGCTCCGTATTGGTATTAGCCACACGATGAGCAGTGGCTGGTGGCACAAAGAAGTGAGGCTGTTCTGAGAGCAGAGGGAGGCCCCACCCAGTATTAGTATGGTGTTCCTAATAATGTGCTCAGTGAGTGCATAACTGTGTGTGTGTCCCCCACTTCTGAAACGAACCGAACTCACACCCTTGTAAACGGCTTCGCCCGGCAATATAAATATTTTACTGCCCGGCGCGGTTGCGGATACTCGTGCATTTTAAATAAAGGACAGGAAAAGGCAGGCAGGCAGGCGGGACCCAAACCTTTGTGTGAAGTGTACAACAGTAAAACCAGCCTGCTGGTGTTAATAGACTGTCAGATACTCTGGGATGCAGCTGAGGGTCATTTTACTGTTGCTTTATTTTTTCCAAGTATCAGTCGACTGAAATGTCTCTTATTCTTACTCCTGTACTCCCTGCTACTAACTTTCATTGTACTGGTTTTTCTTCATACTCGTCTTTCCCCTCATCTCCTCCCTCCCTGTCTTAGACACACACACACACACACACACACACACACACACACACACACACACACACACACACACACACACACACACTCACAGATGGCTTCCTCTCCCCTAGCAACAGTTATACAGTTTTTGGCTTATTATGCCCAACTGTCTCACCAGCGCGCACACACACACACACACAAGCACACACGCACACCCTCTCATATGTAGCCAAGGTGACTGGGGACATTCAGTGTGTGTGTGTGTGTGTGTGTGTGTGATTGCTTATCATCTTCTCTTCAAATCTCATGAGGTCATCAGAATCCATTACAGACCTCATTAATCACACACACACACACACACACACACACGCACGCACTCGTAGGATCATTCACCCTGAACATGCTAGGCTAATTATAGATGTGGTTTTGCATTTCGCTCACAAAGTCAATGGAAAGATGTGATTGGATGCAAACAGACGTGGGTTCGCACCTGATGAAGACGGAGCATCTGCACATTTTACAAATATTTTAACTTGGGAAAATCCCCCATAACGCTAAAGCGGTTTGACCCCGTGTTAAATGATGAAAAAGGAGAGAAACCAGAGGACCCGACGAGTCCAGTCCTTCAGGTAGGTCAGGAACTCGTCCGCCTCATGTACACAGGTGCGGCCGCGTCGCGGTCCGACCCGGTCACGTCGGCATCGAGGTTTTAATGTCCTCTGGAAGCCTGTCAGTCGGAAAGACGGACAGATGATTGGCTTTGTTTTGGTGTCTGGAATAATACGGCTCCTCGTTTTCCTCCGCTCTGACAAGGAACCCCAGGTCATCCATGTCGACGCAGCGGTCCGGACCCGATGCCGACTCCTGGGCTACTGAAACCCGCGACATTGCCTCCCTCCTCTCTCGCTCTCTCTACTCGACTCGAAGTTGGAAAACAGGACTATGCAGAAACCCACAAGTTTTGTCTACAGGTGGTGACATTTGAAGAAATGTGTTTATGTCGATGGCCTGTTGCCTACGTTTGTGCGGCACTATGGAGAAAAACTAACCTGGATATAATCATATGTACGTACGATAACACAGTCAAAAGTAAGAGCTTTGCAATGTTTTTTGATTGTATTGAGGCGACTGACGATAAATGTAGGCATTTATTTACACACACTTGTATTCCACGCTCCAGAGACGTATAGATAACGGGGCGGGAAAAAGAGCCCGCGTGAGATGGACCCGGTGGACACATGGCACCCGACAGCCGTGACGGAGCCGTAACGGATCCTGTGTATCCTGGATCCCGGATCCTGTGTGCATTGGCTGTAGCGCGATCGGTTGGAATGAAAACCCGGGCCTGTTGGCTCTCAGCACGCCGACGCCACGCCCCGGCTACGTCATCGAACGTCACCACAAACAGAAGCGGAGATGTTTCTTTCGTGTGTGAATGGAATCCCTGTTGTCCCATGTTGACTCGGAGCATTTGAACGCCTCTCCGGTGGCTTCAGGCTCCTCGTGTCTGAGTGAAGCTAAACGGCTGCTGGGAAGCAAAGAAAACCTCGGTGTCTGAAGTGAAAATCAAACATCAGGAATCAAACCGAGCAAATCCAAGAGAAGTGTGTGTGTGTGTGTGTGTGAGAGAGAGAGAGTGTGTCCCTCAGGGCTCTCTGGAGCTGTAGAGGTGTGTGTGTGTGTGTGTGTGTGTGAGCGTGTGAGCGTGTTAGAGCTGACAGGTGTAGAGGCTAATTTAATTTCATTCCATTTCTTTGCTGCCTGGGCCTGTCTGGACACCACAAACACACACACACACACACACACACACACACACACGTAAGCCCCGCTTATGGATACAATAAATACAGACACACCTTGTCCAACTGCACACTAAACACACTAAACATACAAACATACTCACAGCCGAATAAAAATACAAGTAGAACCACACTTTCCTTTCTCTCCATCCTCTTCATGCTCCTCTTCTCTCTGTGCTTTACCGCTCCACTTTCACTCCTTCCCTCTTCCTGTGTGTATCTTTCTGTCCATCTATCTACCTGAGTTTATCCTTCTGTCTCTTCTTTTTCTCTTTCTCTTCCTCTGTCTTTTTCTTTTCTCCTGGTCATGTTTCTTAAAATTGGAAAATTAAACAGTGGGTATTTTATTTATTGCGTCTCTCCATTAATCTTCCTATTCTTCCCCTCCCCCGGAATCTATCTATCTTTCTATCTCCTGATCGTTCCTTCTCTTTCTCCCCCCTCCCTCCATTCTTCATTCTTCTTTTCACCTGATCTACAGTATCTCGGACTCTTATTAACGCCGTCTTTCTCTCCCTGTCTCCGTTTTTAATCTTCTACCGCTTGTTTCTCTTTTCTTTATTTCTTCCAGTCTCTCCATTCCTTATCTCCCCTTCTCTTTCTTTCCAGTCTTGTTTTTTTTCCCAACTTGGCATTAAGAGACTTTCTAACACATTTCGTTTTGCTCCTAGAATAACTCTATTTCATCACTGCTCTCTGATTCCATTCCTTTAAATGCATTTATTCCAGTTTCCTCATCTTTTCTTTTTGTTTGTGAGTATTTGAGTCTTCATACATTTTTTTATTTATATGACCTGTATTTTATTTCTATTTTTTCATGTTTCATACTGTACATAGATGAATCCACCGGCAGAGCTGAGCTGAAAGTTTGAGTTGATCATGCTCAGAAATCGCCCCCTCAAACAGGTGAGGGTGGCCAGCGTGAATGCAGACGTTATTCAGTCTCTATTCAGAAACTGGTCATGATGCCAGCTTTGAGGAAAAAGCAACATTCGTGCGATGCTTTTCTCCGACCTCTGTATGAAAGGGCCGTATGCTGAAAGTGTAGCATTGGCAGAAACTGACTGAACAGTCCCTGTGGTTTTGGTGATATGCAGGTGATTAAAGGTCTGGCTGGGTTTTAAAACCCAGCCAAATTTTATTTTTATTTTAAATAGCCCTGGGCAACATTTTTCTTTAAAATCTTCCGTTCTTTACAAGCAGCAAATAAACATTTATTTTAATAAAACTCAGTTGTAATAATATAAAATATAGGAGAAGTTGTAACTGTTGTCAAATACTGCAAATTAATTTACACTTAAAATGTCCTCATAGCTGCTTTCAACTACATTATAGTGTGTTATAGATCATTTCTTAGATGTTGGTACACTGCCTGTAAATGGTAAACAGGCAGACTCAAAGCAAAGCGGGTTGTTTTTTTTTCAATCATAAACTTCATTTTGATCACATTCTGATAATCACTTATTTCTACCGCTAACTATTTAGAGCTGGATACACAAGGAATGCACCTGTACGCACTGCTCCCAGGAAATAACAGCAGCCTCATACTCTGAGTCCAAACCAGACAAAAGCTCTCTCCTTCCCCACAAGGTTGTAGCCTAAAAGGCGCAGAGCACCTGGTACTCGAAAGCCGTAAAAAAGTGCCACAGATCTAGAAGGTCTGGACCTGGTTCATAATGAAGCGACGTAAGACTGAGGAGCACTTTTCAGCACAAGTCTACAGTAAAGTATAATGTGTGACTGTATATACAGGACATTTTATATCATCATATTATCTCATTTTCTTCCCTTAAACCTTCCTCTGTCTCTCCTCCCTTCATTCATTCTAGTTCTGTCCAGCCATCCACCTCTCACCCTCCTCTCCTAGATATATTTATCCCACCCTCTCTTTTTTCTGTCTACACTCTCATTTCTCCTTTCCCTCCCAGCCCACCCCCTCCCTCCATCTCTGTCTCCCCACTTTGCTGTCAGATTTGTGTCAATGGGATGCTGTTGCCGCAGTAACCACGGTCATTAGGGAAGCTGTATTTATGCTTTCTTGCACTGGAGCTGGCAGATCCGCTGTAATGAACACACACACACACACACACACACACACACACACACACACACACACACACACACACACACACACACACACACACACACACACACACACACACACACACACACACGTGATTTACTATATTCGTGAGGACCCGTCATTCCCTAGCGCCTGACTCAAACCCAGACTTAATTCTAACCTGAATCCTAAAACCAGGTATTAACCCTCAAATAGCCGTTTAAACTTGTAGGGTCCAAGCATCTTGTTCCCCATAAGCTGTCGAGCCCACGAGTATAGTTGGCTCCCGGTTTTTGGACCCCGCGAATATAGTAAAATAGCCCCCACACACGCTCACACACACACACACCCACACACACCGAGCAAAAGAGAGAGAGAGAGAGAGAGGGAGAGGGAAAACCCCACCAGCTGCTTTTGTAAACGACTTCTCTTTGCTGCTGGCATCATTACAGAGAGAGAGAGAGGATGAAAAAGACATAGAAGAGAGAGAGAGACAGAGAGATACGAAAGAGAGACGCCGACATATGTGTCATTATGTAAACAACTTGTTTACAGAACTGAGGGTTAGCGTTCAGCCGTCAAAACAATTTAGAGTCACAACTAAACTGAGCTAAATCTGGACTAGAGCTGTTACTGATATTCAGATTAAACTAAAACGTGGCCAGTAGACACAAGGGTTTTCAATCTCAAGTAAGCTCCCTTAAAAGCACAGAGTGAACTATGGAGAGAGCCAGGCGAGCTGTTCTCCCCTGCTTCCAGTCTTTATGCTAAGCTAGGCTAACCCCACCCTGAACGCAGCTCTCTAGGCTACTTAACAAACTTAGGCCCTGAAACAGAGCAAATTTAGTTCCTGAAAATATTCAACTAGTTGCGTGTTGCTTTGGTGTGGGACTGCAGAAATGACATCCGACTGTTGTAGAGCCGATTTTATTTAAAAACTGCAGCCTAAAGCTAAGCTAAGCTAAGCTAACTGCCTGCAGTATTCCACTGTTAGCTTCACAGAGTGCTATCGGTTGCTGGCTTTGCCCAAGGTAACTTTTGCCACTGATGTTTGCTACAAAAAACAACACAACTCAACACAAAACAAAAGCCCAGTGAACCCATGAGTAAACAGATCGAGGTGTAAAATAATCATAATTGGACCACTGATAATTTAAATGGATCCTTTTACTTGAGACTTCTATCAGACCTTTGTGTCCGGGGGGGACAAGACATGGCAGAGGGATGAAAACAACACAGGTCAGACAAACTGGAACACACTGAAACTGAAATGAGTAAAAAAAAAAAAAAAACTGCTGACACTGTCTGTTCATTTTAACCTTTGACCCACAAAAGAGTGAAATCATTAATGAAAAGCGTGATTGATAGACTAAAAGGGAGAGAGGGCACGAGAGGAGAGAATAAAAGCCTCCTCTCACACATTGTTTGCACGTCAGTCGTTAAGAACTCATGGTATCTGAGAGTTGTCAAAACCTCATTAGCCTTAATGAGCTGTCGGCTCATTAGGCCGCCAGCCGCCGAGAGACGCTCCGGAGACGCAAGCGGCTTCTTTGCATTCAGCTCTGGACCCAGGCTCCACACCAGGTGGTAACACGCCGCCGCTGCTGCTGCTGCTGCTGCCGCTGCTGCTGCATCCACAGGAGGCAGCGTGGAAAAACACGGAAGTCACGGTTCAGTGTGGAACACGGAAAGCGAAAATGCAGCCAGGTTTAGATTAATTGATTAAACCATCAACAGGAAGTTACCTGAGCTGTTTGTCAGACATAACCAATCATCAGACGTTGGCTTGAGCTCCGGGAAACTGTGGTCTGCATTTTTATGAGTCTATGACATTTAATAAACAAGACGATTAAACATTTAATGGAAAAAAACGAATCAAAAGATCAAATTTTACTACCTCCGCCTCTCCCGTGTCTGTTTGTTGGTTGGTTTATTTTTCAGCAGGATTACGCAAAAAAGTACTGAACCGATTTGCACCGACTTGGTGGAGGGATGGGACGTGGGCCAGGGAAGAACCCGTTCCCTTTTTTGGGCAGATCCGGATCAGTTACGAGCAATTTGAATTTTTTCCTCTGAAGTCTGGTGTCTGTTGTTTGACATTGGCCTTGGCACAGGTCTGCGCTCTACTGAGCGTATTTTTAGTTGAAAAAAGGTATTTGTTTGCAGCCCTAAAAAAACCCTATGAAAAGTACGGGGGAATTAAACGTTGTCCTTACAGCACTAGTAACATTAGGCGAAGTTGGTGAAATATTATTTCATGAAGTATTAATGCTGGGACTCTTTTTTTTTTAAATTTACTGCGTCTCTACTGTAATTCTAACCTTAACACCATTCATGCAAATAACCCCAGCCCCAATTTTAACCATAAACCGCATACTGAATATCTATAGTTTGTAGACATAGTTAGATCGTCTGTATTTCAACTGTTCACTGTGTTCACAGGCACATTAAATAAAGCGGGCGACCAAATCTAATAATAAACGATTGTTTCATTTTTTTTCACACAGTAATCTATAAAAACCCAGTCATTCTTTTTATTTACAGGCATATTTTTTTTTCTCTCCCTGTGTTTGTGTTCTTTTCCTTTCATCCTTTATTGTGAAGGACTGTGTAATGTCTGTTTCGACATGAGCGCTGTAAACCAACTAGCTGATTACCTCTCCGACCGATCACAGCCGATGATGGTTTGTACATGGTATGACTTGCATACGTGGAGTTTTGGTCACGAACCCACGCGGACTTTTATTTATCCGGCCACAGATTGTTGGGAGAAATCCAGAAAGGTTCCAGCACCGCGTGACCCTGCACAGAATAAGTGGGTATGTGTAAATGCGTGAATGGATGATTTATTTCCTCTAATCTCATCAAAGATATTTATGGGTATTCATATATATAAGAAATGCTACATAAGAAGAAATGTGTCCACAAACATGATCTTCAACTGAACATTGCATGAGAATGAGTTAAGGACTCCATTCCCTATATAATGGCGGTTCAGATCATGAGACAACCCCAGGAGGGAAATGAGGGCGTGTATCAGGGTTGTGTTTACGGTGCGGTTATGAATCTTAAACACACAAGGTGAAAGTAATCTGTGTGTTAGGATTCTGATCTTTTCATGCAGTTAAATTTAGGCTGACACCGCACGTGTTGCACTGGTGTCTATGTGCAGATATTGAAAGCCCCAAAACAGAGTGTGGAAACATGTGAAAGGTTCGTGCATAAGATATTCACACCAGCTCTGGAAAAGCAGCTAGAAAAAAACAAAAAAAACCCCCAAACTGTCCTTACGAGGAAAACTGAAGCTTCGGTCAGTCGCTCAAATGCCTCAAATGAGCTATGGTTTCCTTCATCAGACAAGGATCTCTAGTGGCCGAGTGAATTTAGACCGGAAGTAGCACGACGTCTTTACAGAGCTGTAAACCTTGTAAGGAGGAGATGGGGGTAATGGACGGGTCAAAGTGTGTCACTCCGACATCGGAGACCACGGTTGAATAAGAAACACATCATGTTTCTTATTCATTCCATGTCAGTTTCTGTCCCCAGCCTTAAGCAAGTAACCTCAGTCACATTAGACTTTCTTTGCAGTATTTTTCAACCTGATAATCCAGGGGGCTCATTTCAGTCAGGCTCAGAGAAAAACCCGTTTCCACTTGAAATGATTACCTGGAAAGCTTCACGGGGGCTTGTGCTGCTTGCTTTGATAAATGTTTCGCAGAATACAAGGTTTTGAATAAGCGGGAATTTCAGAACCGCCTTTGTTTTCACTGAACAGCAACAGTTTCGATGTTATTCATAAAGGTTTTTAAACATTTTTCTCAACCTACGCAGGGAATTGATATACAACGATAACTCATACCTCTTTAACTAACACCAGCAACATCATCAGAACTTGACTTTCAAGGACAACAGTTAATATTCCGCACAACGTGACGCCCATGAGCAAGGCAGTAAACCCCGAGCTGCTGTGTGGAGCTGCCGGCTCCTGTGAGGACTGTATAAATGTAAAGTTAATGAAAGTAATGGTGTTTATGGTCTGAATCTTAAGAGCCATGATGGCTGTGATACATGTTTATGTGAAGGCAGTTTGTGGAGCGAGCTGTGCGGATTTACATAAAAGCCACATGACGGAGAATAAACCGTGGAACGAATGTGTTCTACGTGTCAGTGTGTGGCAGTGCCCGTCTCATACAGCTGAAAGCTAACAATGGACAATTCAAATGATTTATGTCTTCATATTTATAGGCTTTGTTTGTTTTTCAAAAATGGAATGGAAATCACTTGCATGCTGAAACGGCTCTGAGGGCTGGAAATGACTTTGGATGGCGAGCTGAATGTGTACGACTAAATCTGAATAATACAACTGTTTGATGGCCTGCTGACGTTCTGCTGATTTTGTGCTCCAGCCTTGGAAAGAACGACGGTGTATGTACAGTCTAAATCTAAACAGACCTTTTTCTCATGGTGGCCATTCATAGACCCTATGAAAACATTAGTCTTGTGGATTATCAGGAGTAACACACACACTGTTTCTGGAAAGACAAAGTTGTTATTGACCTATGAATTTTCAGTGCTGCACAAATGAATTTCCACTTACCCCCATGCTTGGGTGGCACCAGTACATTAGAGGCAGGTCTCTCAAAACCCTGGTACCTCAGCCAGGGTGCTGTAGTAGAAACTGTTTGCGCCAATTTGTTTTGAAAGAGTAACAGCCAATGGGGAAACAACAACATTCAGCCGGCTGACCAACGGTGTATCTATATCACTCGGTCAGTCACTCAAGTCGCGGACATTGGCGTATCTTGGGCTGGCCGCTACAGCGGTCCAGCCAAAAATGGCTGCCCTGAGAAGGGTGACGGTTTTCAGTCTGTTTCTGTCGGGTTTCTATATTAAGCTAATTTCTGTCATGCAAACGAGAAACCCGGTTTCTGTATTAAAGAGACATGAATTCTCCAGCTCCAGCTGGAGAAAGCTCTTTTCTTGTACCTGGTATACCAGACCAGACATTACCTGGGTTTCTGATCCACTTACCTAATTTCCTTTTACATGTACATGACAAGGACTTCAAACTGGAAAAGTTTTGCTGCCCTCATATTCAAAATAATTCCATCCAAAGCCTGAGTAAAACTGAAACTTCGCTTGAAGTATAAATAAGTCTGTTTCCACTGCTGAAAATTTGACTATTTTTGTCTGGACTACAACAGCCAGGCCAGCCCTGGAGACACAAGTGTGCACGACTAACTGACCGAGTGACTGACCGAGTGACTGACTGAGTGACTGACTGAGCGCTGAAGTTGCACCATTGGTCGTTGCTCTTTCAAAATAATTAGGTACAATTTGGTCATCAGGGGGGCGTTTGCAGGCGGTGTTGACAACTTAGCGCCTTTGTCGCTAGATTTACTGACTTTTCACACCGCTTTAGCAACTTTTCTTCACAAAAGCATCTAGTGACATTTCTAGCGACTTTTAGACAAACCTCGGCTACTTTCCGTAGAAGAGGGTCGCCAGTATTACCCCAGGTGCGAGGTCGGTCTTTCCCTCCGCAGACACACCTCTCTATGCCTCTCATTCAATGCACCTCCTACCATTGTATGAGAAATCATGCAATATGGCTGAATGCAATTCTGACTTTTTTTTACACTAACCTCCTCAATATCGATGGCCTTTTTTCTTTTTTTTTGAAGATAGGGTTCAAATTGTCTTTTATTATTTGATCCATTCAGGGACATGGTTATAATATAATGGTATTTTGTTGGCAGCTAAACTCATAGATGTATGTATGAGGAGTTTAGATGGCAGCAGAAAACAATTTAAATCAGAAAATGAAGCAGATGAGACAATTTCTAACAATTCACGGTATGAGCCATACCCATTTTTACTATAATGTGAATACAAATATAAATACAGATATTTTAGTGACACAGACAGGTACAGGTAGCAGCCTGAATTTCACCCCTACTCCAAACCCCTACCTGTAAAACTGGCAGTGAAGACCAGCTGTCGGGCACAAATGAAGCTACATCCATTCAAACAGCGGAACTGAATGTTAATGAAGCTGCTTAAAGCCGCGTCTAGATTCAGCACTGAAGCACCAAGTAGTGCGACGTTCTCATAGCACGGAGGAAAGTTAAAGAGCCAAAGTCAGGGCGGTAGGTGGACACACAAAGCGTTCAGTGCTGGTGACTGGAGTTTGCATCCTGTGGATGTAGGTTTCTTTTAATCATCAGGACGTAACCAAGTAGTTCTAGTCGACTAAACCTTAACCATAAACGTTGCAGATCAGAAAATGCTCACACGCGTGGTTTAAGAAGGTGCTGAAAAACAGCAGTGTATGAAGACGTGTTGGTGTTGTTGTTTTCTACGGTCTGTGGTTTAGGGCTCCAAACAGGCTGCATCAGTCAGACAGAGAAACAGGAACCGACGTTTATGTAGGAGGAACTGTTGTGGATTAAATTTTGCTTTGACAGAGGCATCAATGAAATGCCTGGAAGGTAAAATGTAAATGTGATTGGATTATGAATCATAATTAAGAGCGTTTTGAGGAAACGCTGGAGCTTTCCTGGAGGTTGGAGCTCTGTGGTGATTCTACCGAATCTAAAACACAGCAGATGTGTGCCTGTGTGTGTGTGTGTGTGTGTGTGTGTGTGTGTGTGTGTGTGTGTGTGTGTGTGTGTGTGTGTGTGTGTGTGTGTGTGCTGATGTTTTTTTTGTCTTTTGAATGAAGGTGTGTATTATTCTATCTCTGAAATACATGTTTAGAAACTACGAGTGCATTAGGGAGTTGCTATCCAAATGATTTGTGAGAGGCGTAATTGGAATAATTCAAATTTGAGCTTAACGACTGATTGGACCGAGTGGGCTGGAATCTATTGTCGTCTGGGCCAGTTTGTGTGGATAGTTGGGAGATACAGTCACAGTTTCTGGTATTTATTGATTGCCGTTGTTCACCTTCTGTTACTGTTGCTGCCATTCGTTTTGATGAGAACATTTTAAAACTAATCTAAGAATTAGATTGGTTTTATTTTTAGGACTGGAGTCAGGCCCGTCTGTGTCCCATGTGTGAGCAGAAGTCATTTCATTTTTATTGTTAATCATCTATTTATTTTCATTGTATGTTCAGATTTTTTTTTTTTTTTTTATCCGTGCATCTGTTTATTTATTCTTTCATCTATTCACTAATTCATTCCCCTGTGGCAGAATAATTCTGGGATGGGGGAGGGGCGTCAGGCTACAGGGCCTGTAGTCAGTCATTGTGGTGGTGGTGCTGAGATTTGTGCTCTTTAATTTTGATGTTAAAGTCTGTGTTGAATAAATGTGTTTGTTTTTTTTTTTACATGTCTGACAAGCACGAAACAAAGATCACCTCGCTCTGAAGTCCACAGTCTTGACACGTCTGCCCCCCCCCCTCTGTTTTATCCAGATTTGGCTTCAACTGCCTTATCCGTGCAAGCAGAAAGCAGGTGTTTGCATTTGGACATTTACGATGATGATACAGTCACAAGAATTATTTGTTGGGGTTGCCCATGGCGACACTTCTCCCTGTTGTTTAGCAGCAACAGCTACTCAATGGACCTCATGGACATTACAATGTGTCTCAAGCTGTCTGTATATTTTGTGTCCATCAAAATATTACGATGGGTTTATCCCAACACAAGGTTGAGTTGTCAGCCTTGATCTCATATTTTATTCTTTGAAACAACAACTTTTCCGATTTTTTTTCTTTAATTTTCAGCTTTTCTTCATTTCCTGCCGTTTCCACGTGATGTTTTTTTTTTAATGTGAAATTTGGAAATGGGACCTTTCTCCTTGCAAACGACTGCAGATGAGCAGATACTGTCTCTTGTCCGACACACAGAAGACAGAGATTATATATCTCTTACAACCTGCAGTGAGCTGTCTGGTCTTTGTAGTTTTCAGTAATCTTCAGGTCTGTTCTCAGCTTCAATCCCCAGCTTGACTTCCATTAGACTCTGAAAGTCCAGAAGACTGACAGAGGTTAGAGGTGAATTGAAAGAGAGAGAGAGAGACTGGAAGAAGAAATCTCTTTCTAATGGCTGTTGCTCCTTCTCTCCTCTTTTTTTCCCACTTTCATCATCTTCATCTGGTGTTTTGCATTTTCACCTTCCCCCCTTTCTGTCTCTCTCTCTTCTCCATTGTTACCCAGTATCTCCTGATTTCACCCTTTATCACTGTCTGGATTCAACCTTCATCTCCTCTTTCTTCCTCTCTTTCTCTCTCTGGCCGCTCCCTGTCTCCTCCTTAATTTCTCTCTCTCTCTCTCTCTCTCTCTCTCTCTCCCCCTCCCTCCCTTGGGTATGATTATAGTATCTCTGCTTTCCCCTCAGCATGCTGGGAATGAAAAATGAATCCCCTCATCCCATCTCTTTCTCCTTAGTGTGTGTGTGTGTGTTTGTGTGTGTTCATGCGCTACAGGGAGTGGGTGGTTGAAAGAGACAAATGTCACAGGAAAAGTGTGTTGTGATGTGGAACTATTTCTGTTTGTTTGTGTGTGTGTGGGTGTGTGTGTGTGTGTGTGTGGAAGGGGGGGGGGGGGGTGATAGATGTGGTGGAAGTGTGTGTTGATGGAATCAGTAAATAGTTAATGAGTGGGGAGGAGAAGTGTGTTGAAGCCCCAGGAGGTGATACTGATGGAGACTCCGACACACTGAACACATGGCAACAACAGTACAGGACAGAAACAGTCATCTCCATCGGCTCCATATGTTCATGTGTTGCAGTGATCAGAACAGTTTAAAGCCGCGGCATGCGAGTCGCTTTATATAAAAACCCAGCGGACCCATAAGCTGAAGGTGCACCTTCTGTTCCAGTGGTGGTTTTTCCTCGTTAACACTTTCATGTAAATCCATGCTGCCGCCTGCTTGTCAAGTCTCATTCTGAACAAGCAGTGAGGCTCTGGTCTGGTGATGGCTTTGTCTCTCTGTCGGTGCTTCACCTTGGTCCAGCCTCAACAGCGATTGGATTGGAGGCCATTCGTTCTGTTGCGGACATTAATGATCCCCAGAGGGTGAATCTCAGTGACTTCCGTGATCCCGCACTTCGGTTCACAGAGTACCTCTTAAAAACTAAGGACTGAATTCACGTTGATATTCTAACTAAGAATATCCGAGGGATTACGTTCATATCGAACAAATCTGCACTTCACAAGTTACATCAAATGCCAAGGTTTAGTGCCAATGGAGGAAGTAGTGTGTCCTTTATGCAGCTAGGTGGAAACCACCGTAAGTGTGTGGAGGTCAGGGTTGTAGATGTGTTTGTCTTGAGTCAGACTTTCATGCAGGACTTTACGTTGTGTCACCAATCTGCAATTAATGTTCACTTCTTCATTTAGAATATAGATACGATCCTTCACTGACCTCAGCTATTCCTTTGTTGTCATGCAAAGATATCGTAGAAGAAAAAAGGTTTTTAAACTGCTTTGGTGTTAAATGCTAACACACAAAGACATCCGACAGGTTTTGCAGACTCAAGCCCAATAGCAATGTTTTTGTCTGCTGATAGGGTTGTTTCTTTGTGGAAAGGAGCCGTGTGTGGGTGAGTTGGAAAGACAGGAAGGAAGGAAGGAAGAAAGAAAGAAAGAAAGAAAGAAAGAAAGAAAGAAAAACAAGACAAAGACTTGACAGTCACACTCGTTTCTCTGTGGTGCTGTACGTAGACACAGTGGTGATTTGAGCCAAATGCTAACGTTGGCATGATAACATGTTGAACTGTGCAGCTGAGGCTGATGGGAAAGTTGAAAGTCCCTAGTTTGGCAGATCATAAACCAAAGTACTGACAAATCGAAATATTGACCTCATGATGGCACTAGATGAAAAGTTAAGGGGATCAGAAAAGTAATTTCAATTCATCCAGGGGGTAAATGAAGGACTGAACCAAATTTCGGGACATATCCAGTAGTTGTCGAGATATTTTACTCAAAACCTCAAATTTCAACCCCATGGTAGCGCTAGATGAAAAGTCAGGAGATCACCAAAGTCAGTAGGATCTATCGTCTGTGATGGATTTCTCAAAACTTTATATCATTCAATCCAATAGCAGTTGAGATATTTCAGTGGTCGACTGACCAACCGAACAACGTTGCCATCCGTAGATCCACGACATCAAAAATAGCACTTTACCCAAAGTAACAAGTTACCAGCGCTGTGGGCTCTAATGGGCTGGTAATAAAGAAAATGTTTGCTGTTTCATTGACGTATATATTTCATTCGCTTCTCTCCGAAACGCTGAAACTACAGGGTCCGTGGATTAGAGCTCCATCCCTGCCTTCCTAGCCAGTGCTGACTGAAGCCTGGAACATGACGAAGGCGCAGCGTGATCACACCGGCCTGTATAACATCAGTGTTCCAGGGGCGATGAGGGATGATGAAGTCTCACCTCAAGCTTCCGTGACTTAAAACTGTTATCTAGCCTCTCGGCCCCCACATGGCTTCATAAAACACACAGCTGGGTGTGCTTTTTTTTTTTAGGATCCTTCTGTGGTGACCACCTGTTGAAAACGATCAATAATCCATCTTCACGGGAATAAAAACACAACAGGCTTCTGATTGAGATTCGTCCTGTCCAGCCAAACACAAAGCTCCATTAGGTGCGAGCCAGCTCTCGTAGGGAAGATAGCAGGGCCATTTCCACCAAAGAGACCTGTCAGCGCTTTGCTCCCATTCAGTTATTAATTTCACACTTCACTTGGCTGTGATTTCCGTCAGGCTAATGTGGGGGAGCCCAGTCGGGCCGCTGATTGTCACCGCCACTGTAACCACACATACACCCCAGTATAATGAGCAGGAGCGCAGCAGGGGGCCGGGGAAGGTTGTAATTATCACGCACAGGAAAATCACACGCTCGCAGACGACTGCCGAGTCCACACAGCTGAATATTGCTGAATATTCAAATCTGCCGCTCCGTCATCTGCACACGGTCGTAACCACAGCCCCGAACAGAGAGTGTAAACATCAATGTTATTACCATCAATTAAGACTGAGACGGAGCTGGTTGTAGAAGACAACGAAGGAGATTGTATTTAAAAGATTATGTACAATTAAAGTACATTAAAAAATATTAATTTGAACCATTCCAGTTACACCTTTTTATTTATATGTTGCGTAATGTGCACGTTTTTATCTCCTTGCATTACCAAGCTTCCTGAAGTGCTGCTGCTTGCCCATGTTTTTTAAAAGGAGCGCATATCATACGTCAGGTAGAATATGTCCACTTTCATTTAAAAAAAGAATCAGAATCAAGAATCATTTTTCTACCTCGCTCCCTGGGAAGGCACGGAGAGCAGCGGAGGAGGAAATCTCAGGTGCAACACACACTGGCAGCGTCGGGGCGGCGACCCATCATTGGATGCGTGTCACTGGACACCTGTAGCACACACCCGGGGCGTTTACAAACGGAGGAGGTATCGAGGGCCCAGTAGCCACAATGCGCTGTTTCTGGGAGGGAATGTGATCAAACTGTTGCTTTTCTGACGAGCCGATGCACATTCGTCACGGGTCCGTGCAGTGTTACTCTGGAAAACGGGGGGGGGGTTCGGGCGTTTTGACATTAATGACGATATTACAACCGGGTCATTTTAAAAGCAACCTTTCTTGTTTCAGACGGACATTTGTGTGCGGACCTTTACAGATGAAGCACGCTGCAAACTGCCACTAAAAAGGTTAGCAGTCACACACACACAGTCCCACTGTGTGTGTGAACTCTGCTCTGTGAGCTGAACAAATGAGCTCAAGAGCATGTTTAATATTTGTCTATATTATAGGCAACACTTTAGACCTGCGATTAAATAAATGACAAGACATCCTGACCCGACTCTGATCCTGCAAACCTGCAAACATTTGTGTCTGAAATGACTTCTATCTGAAATCGAACGGGAAAAAAAAATGATGTCCAGGAACGGCGTGGCCGACCTTTTTAGATCGCTGACAAGCCGGAAGACGTGTGCGGCGATTCGGAGGTCTGGAACCGAGCGATGCCCCATGACGAATGCTCGTGTTCCACACACACACACACTTGTCTCCCAGAGAAAGGTGCTTTGTTAGGGGGGAAATTCCAGGTCAACCCTCAGTTTTTAATGCCGGATGAAACGCGCACAATCACCAAGCAGGCGACAGCAGGCCTGATAGATGATTGTCGTTACTGAGTGGGTATTGACTGGCTCGGGCCTTGTGTTCACGGACACAAACACGCGTACTTCACACACACTGCCACACAACCTGCAGAGGCCATGTAATGCATAACAATCAGCTCGGAAACAAAGTCAGGGAGGAGGAGAGGTGTGTTCGACAGGGCTGTGTGTGTGTGTGCATCCATGCAAGTATTCATGAGCTGGCGCGCGAATGTGTGTGTGTGTGTGTGTGTGTGTTACTACTGGAAGTAGCAGGTTAGCATGTGCGTTCAGAGGACTCCTGCATGTCTCCTCAGGCATCAGTTTGATGAGTGTGTGTCCGCAGACATTAACTTGATGAGTGATGATTCCAGCATGCTTGAAAACCTAATAATAAAGACGCAGACATTGTTTTCATCATTACAGTACATACACACAGACACACACACGCCGGTGGAAACACTGAACATTCTCATAAATAATTACCTCCATGTTCATTTCCGAGCAGGTGTTTCTCTTCATATTGCCCCCAGAGTGATGCGTGTACTCATTCTGTTCTGCTTACAGCTATATTACGTATGCTAGTGGGTGTCGCTGGCGGCTCGTTGCGTGTAAGCTAGTTATGAGCAGTTGATTGAGGTGGGAGCGAACCAGGGACCAGAGACCTCCCTGGAAATTAGCATCTGTTCTGCCCACAGTATGTGCCCCTGAGCAAAACACTAGGTGGCTGCCAAGTGGCATGGCCTTAACGTGATCCTCCAACATGGAGCACCGAATGAAAGCGAGTGCGGAGTTGAAAATGGGACGTACTTGCAGGATTAATGATGTTCTCGGCCACTACAGACACAACCCCGACATAATTTAGACTTTAGACACAGAGCAACATAATCTTCCGGTTGGAGTTGTGTGTTTGTGTGTGTGTGTGTGTGTCTGTGTGTGTGTGTGTGTGTGTCTGTGTGTGTGTGTGTGTGTGTGTCTGTCCACCTGATGAATCTAAGACCAATATTCAGTCTCCTTTTTGAGCCATAAGAGGAACCACAATATTACTGGCATTAAAAAATAAAAATTAGTTTTATTTCTCACTGCACCTTTAGGTGTTTTCCTTTATGTTGATCTTTTATTGTAATTCTGTTTTTTTTCTATTTAATGTCTTACTTTTTAAATGTTTTTTATTTATTTTTTTTACATGTATTCAGTATTATGCCAGTAAAGTAAAAAAAAAGGTCCACTTCCTACTTGTCAACGCAGTCCTCAGACTGGGTCTAAACAGGCGCACACAGAACCAGGGCTGTGCAGGGCCTTTAAAATGCCTTTTCTACTGCAGTACAACCAAGACGAGGAAAAACACCGCAGATGAATTTACAGAAACAATAAGTACCATACACTGACATTATGAATGTGCTGTAATAACCGTGCTTTTTGCCAAATGTAACGATGTCTCGTTTTGGATTTTCATAATTTACCTCTTGGTTTTTTTACTCCGTGATTTCTTAGCCCGCTTGCTCTCCACCTAACCTCGGTAACACCACCTATCTCTGTCTGCCTCTCTCTCTCATTAGCAAAAAGGCTGGAGTAACTCCCTGCGGCCGATGGACAGACACGGAAACATAAAGGTAGAACACTCGCGAAAGCTGCCATCCGTCGGCTTTCCTCCATCAGTGACTTCTCTCTCCCTCTTCACTGACTCTGCTGTCCTACATCCCTCCATCCTCCTACTTTCACTCATCTTTAATAAGGTTCCACTCCCATAAAGCTGATGATAGAGAACATTTCCTCCCAGACCGGCACCTGTACAGTCTTTAAGCACCGATTTATCTGAGGAAGGTTCGACAAGTGTTTTGAGCAACATCTAGGTTGTGAATTACTCTGCCTCTTGACCAAAGGACAGTATAATCATGCATTTATACCTCAGTGACAGTCCACAGAAAGACATCGACGGCGTCCCGATTCCAAACTGCGTGTACATAGTAGTTCTCAGAGGAAGGACTGTGGATTTCGTCCCTCACCACTTACGATGAAACCACCTCAGGGATGGATCTTTTAATGGCCAATATGATCAGGAGGCAAAGAATAGAAAGGCAATTTATTTGTAGAGCACCTTTCAGCAACAAGGCAATTCAAAGTGCTTTACGAAGACAAAAAAAAAAGCTTTATGACAAGTTATAAAAGAGACGATATAAAAAGACATTAGGCTTTTTAAAAGAGTCAAGTAAAATAGATAAAAATTAAACAGAGTAAGACTGAAGAAACAGGAGAGTAAAAAAGTACAGTGGAGGTACGGTGCAGTGCATGATATGAACAAA
Organism: Xiphias gladius; assembly: GCF_016859285.1. Lineage (NCBI taxonomy): Eukaryota > Metazoa > Chordata > Actinopteri > Istiophoriformes > Xiphiidae > Xiphias > Xiphias gladius. The sequence goes on along the minus strand of NC_053417.1, from coordinate 28,361,916 downwards.
AGGTCCCATGTTTGATTTAATAAAATGCAGTGGCAGAACAGAAAAAACCCTGGTCAGAGAGCCGAGAGTTTGGTCCCGATATGAGCTGCATAGAAACTCTGGGCACAGTAAGGAGCCCTTTCCCAGACGATCTGAGGCGTCCGGACTGATTACATCAAGAAAACCCTCTTCCCGTGTCCATATGGGCACTTGAATATTCTTCTGAGACATCAATGAAAAATCGTAATGCCTTCCTGCAAACCAAACCAACTTTCCTTTGGGACATTAATAAAGTCTGATGCTGTTGAACTTCTATTTTTATGATATAGTTTAAGTGACACTATTTTAGTCTGCCAGACGTGCTTAAAGAAGTGACTGGTGTTTCTATGGCAACCTTGTTTTTCCTTGGCTCTTCCCCCGACAGTCCCCGTCAACACGTAACTTCCTAAATTTCCTGGTTTACTGACAGGATGTTACCCGTGACTGATGGTTTTTCCTCCTGATAAGAATCCCGATGAACCTGCACTGTAAACAAGAAAAAGTTGAGAAAACCTGGAATTTCAAGGCAACAAACTTCAATAAAATGTTTGAATTGGGCGATTTCACTTAATTTCTTGATTTAACTTTTTACCTTTGTTAACTTACTCCTAGCTAGAGTCACAGCTCTGAATTTTTCTTCTGTTAATGTTCTCTTTATTTACTCTTTTATTGGATAATTTTAATAATGTACTTTTAATTTACTTCTGAGTTAAAGGAAATCAAATCTGTATGCTATACTCAGTAGACATTCCCTGCTTAAAAATGAGCTTAGATCCCTCTTTAATTAGTATTTTAGCATTTACTTTGTTTATCCCTCATGAGAGCTTTTACTGCACCGCCAGCAGTCACAATAAACCAATAATCAATGCCGCTCAGTATGACCGCTGCTGCTCAACTGCCTTACAACAAGAGCGCAGGAATTGTTTGAAGTGCGCGCCTATCCTTATACACCGAGTTAATCATAGAAAAAATAAATTATTTTATATAACTTAACAAGATTTTACAGTGCAAAGGAAAAAGTGAACATGGAGTGAAAATTGATTTTTCCTGCAACTAAATTACACGATTTCATCACAGTTTGAGATTCAAAGTTTTCAGGACTCACTACTTTTTTATTTGAATCAAGAGACTAGCTTGATGTTATTTATACCAAAAAGTATAAGTTGGCATTTTTACGGTGTATGATGGCACCAAAACGTGTTCAAAGAGCGCTGTGGCAGTGTGTCTCAGTCCACTGACAGGAGTTAGAAGAAGCCTAAGCAATTACTGCTTGAAATCTGGGCTGTTTGTGTTTGTTTACACGATCCTAACTGTATTAACACCTTAAAAGTCAAACTTAATGAGCTAAAACTGCTGTCAGATTTTGTTCTGTAGTTACGGTTTGCCTTGATAAGTGTAAAATTTGAGCGTTTCTTTTGGGGAAACCCAATCAACCCACTTTAGGACCTTTGCAGGCCCATGGATGCCAGTTTGGAAATGGACAAAAGGATGATTCTTGTTTTCCAGATGTTTCTGTTACGTGTCGTATTTAGCAGCTTCCCAGACTTTACGAACAAAACTGTGTGGTAGAACCACCGAGCATTTCAGAAACAAGCTGATAGAAGTTGATTTATTATGTCAAACCAGAGAGACCATAGGTGTTCTGAATTATGCAGTTGCATGATTCATTATTAGTCAGCCTCTGACCTTGAATTTGCTTTTTCTAGTTTCACCTTTAGTTTTTTAACCATATTCCTCAGATGCCTGAATTCTAAATTGGTCCTTGATTTATTAATCATACCTTTTATTCTTCAGATGCATAATTACCAGCAGTGACAGCGTGACTGGTATTGTATTCACCTTGTGAGTGTGTGAGTGTGTGTGCGCGTGTGCATTAAATCACAGCAAAATGTGATCCTGGAGACACCTACTGTAGCGGGAACTTCCGCAGAGGTGGTTTTGAGGACTGTGGCAGGTGTCTGTCCATCTGTCCGTCTGTCTGTCCATCCGTGGACAGATTTGTCACCACAACGGCGTCACAACCACATGAGATGCACCGAGTCACCAAACAGATGTGTAGTTGAGATCAAGTGAAGGGCGAGGTTTCAGATGGGTGTGGTCCGAGATGGGTGTATTGAGTACCACTGTAATAATGTGGTAGTGACTACTGAGTACCACTGTAATAATGTGGTAGTGACTACTGAGTACCACTGTAATAATGTGGTAGTGACTACTGAGTGCCTCCGCCTGGCTGCGGGTTGGGCTACACCTGTAGCTGTGGTTACTGTGGCTAGTCATTATAGCCTAGCATTACCTAAGAAAGCATTACAAAGCCGGATATCCACATATGAATGTCTTCATTCCTGAAGAGAACGGCCAGACTCGAAGGCAGAGCGAAAAAGCCAGTTGTCAAAAAACGGGGGTAACGGTGCTCATTTTGAGACAGTCTTACCAGGAAGATGCTCATTGTGCTGCATTCAGTTGGACACATGAAAAGTGTCACAAATAGTTTTGTAACAAATGAAAAAGAGAGGTAGCGAGAGAAGGTCGGTCCCCGGTTCTTTTCTCACCTCCACACAGCTGACCAATCATGGCGTTAAATCGGTGTGAATGTCAGATCGTCAGAATTTCGCAAAGTTACATGATGTTGGAAAGGTGTGTGTGTGTGTGTGTGTGTGTGTGTGTGTGTGTGTGTGTGTGTGTGTTGGGGGGGTTGCCATCTGACAATCAGCTCTGACGGATTACACTGGCCCCTTGGGTGTGTTGCCGATATACTGATATACACCAGAGGAGTTCAGAAACAGCCACAATGCTCAGCCACCACCACCATGCCATGTGCTCACCACAGTTTCTTAATATGAGAACACAGCGAAGTGCGAACCAGCGGTTTCATCAAAATTACAACACGTCGCACAACTCCGGCTGTGGTCGCCGGAAACGTTTGGTGGAGAAAGCACGGTGCACTGAAGAAGAGTTGGCGTGACGTGTTCTAATTTCGATAGAACTCACTGCACACACATCCCCTGTGTGCGATTAGTGTTACACCCACTAAAAGCATCACAACCGAAGCCGCTGCTGTAATCAGAACGACAGTATGCCCATATCCCCGCTGTTCCCACTCACGTTGCGGTCACAGTTTTAGAGACATAATACATAATACTACATCACGATGCATCTCTGCTGTATGCTCCTCTCAGAGCTCGGCCTGCATGGGTCTGCAGGAAGGCACAAAGCACTGCGAGGTAATGCTAGATTATTGTGAGCGAAAGCAAAAGCGGTTCAGAAAACAAAAAATCTCACTGCAGCAGAAATGTACTCATGTTTACTAGCGGTTTTATTCCTTCATATGAATTGCATTTATTCTTTACTTACTCATTGCCTGTATATAAAAGACAAATCTATAAATGACAGACCTTAAATCTCATCCCCTCTTCAGGTCCGAGGACGGAGACCCTCTCAGCTCCCACTAGACAGACCACAAAACTCCCAGGAGTCCTTGCACCAACCCGGCTCGGTCCGCAAGAGTCACAGGAGGAAAGGTAAATCACATCCCACTATCTGACAGCTACATGCATGAGCACATATTTTATTTTTCAGTCACTTGTTTTATTTGCTTTCATTTTACGCAGGTGTTGGTTCTCTCTTTTCTGCTCTCTCTGAAGTTCTGAGCGGCTGCCAGACAGGAATCCTCTTTTTTCTTCTCATCTTTGTTCGTCCCATCTTCTAATATCATCTCTTTTCATCACTTTCCATGTTCTTGCCTCGTTATATCTCCTCTAATCATTTCATCTGATTTCTCTTTGTCCCATCTACTTTCAGCTGAGGTTGCACCTTCTTCCCTGTCACATTTTCTCATCTTTCATCTTTGCCCCTCGTCTTATCTCGTGACACGTCCGCTCATCTTTTCCCTATCGTCTTCTTAAATATCAAACCATCGTGTGCTGCCACTTGACTTTTACCATCATTTTTAAGTGACTGCATCGTTTTATCATTTCTGCTTATCTGTCTCAGTACCACTTGTACGTCATCTGTCTCCTTTCCCAACTCCCATTTTTTTTTAATGCTTCATTTATTCAAGCAAACTGTCGCCATGATAAAAATACTTAATAAATGTAGATTCCTCAGCTTTGCAGCTTCCATCAGTTTCTTTGGGTTTCTATGGGTTCTTAGGTACCATATTATACATTTTTCATAATCTACTTCTCTTGCTTATGTCTAGCTCAGCTCTTCATGATGATCTGGAAATAAACTATTTTTCAAACCTGGACTTTTTTTTTTAGCTAAATTAGGACTAAGTCCACATAATACTGGAATTGAATAGTCCAGCAGCAGCTCTTCTAGTGTTGTGAGATATTTTATGGACCCACCATGCAAATTCATAGGTCAAAATTGGTCAAAAAGGGGAAGTCTGACCTCGGAGCCTGTCAGAGCTGGCTGGAGATTGGAGTGAAACAGAAAACGCATGCAAAAAAAAATCCATCCATCATCTGGGCCCCAACTAATAGGAACGGAGACAAATCAGATATTTTCAGGACTGAGGTGTAACGTGACTGCACCTTTAGTTCACAAGAGCAATAAGGTCTTAAAGTGAAATTCAACTCCTTGGAACATGGTGAAATGCGTTTTTTTTTCTACAGCCTGTGGCTTCGGCACAGTTGACTCATGGATGGATTATGACAGAATAGGCTCCAGGGCACAGATGCATGAAATATCTCAACAACTCCTGGACGAATGGATTGCATTAAAATTTGGCTCAGACGTTCATGATCCTTGGAGACTAAGGACTTCTCCTCTAGCGACACCAGCAGTTCAAAGTTTTCACTAATCCTGTGAAATATATCAGCAGCTACTGGATGGATTGGCACGAAAATACGTAGAGGACATTCACGGTCCCCTGAGTGGAATGAATCCCGACTTTCCCACTTGTGCCACCAGCAGATTGAAAGTTTTGTTTTATGCAAAGGCAAATGAATTTCAACAGCCAATAGACTATTAGACTGTGTAGACAGTACTGACTGTACCATTATCCAATACTTTGGTTTATGACCAGACACCAGAAAACTAATGACATTCCCATCAAACTCAGCTGTACTTTTTTATTTTATGTTAGTGCTAATTAGCAAATGTTAACATGCTGACACACTAACCTGTGATAGCGAACTTGGTAAACATTATATTGAAGTTAATGTTCAGCTAAAATCACCGACGTCCCCAAGTACAGCCCCAAAGGTTCGTTAGTAGGTGTTCCGACCAGGTGGGAGAGACCGCAAGTCAGGATACGTTGGCCGCCGCTGCTTTGATTTTGACCTCTCTTTTTTTAAATTGGTTTCCATAAAATCCACTGATTTTATGCTAAATCACCGGGGTACCCCTTTAACAGCTGGATTCAGCCCCTGGACTCCGTCTATTTCTTGTTAATTGTAACACCCTCCAACCCTCAGGGACGCTGGTGTGCAGTGGGACCGGCAGCACCTCTGTCTCCTCTGTTGCCATGGTGGCCATCCCCGACTGCGTCGACAACGCCACGCAGACAGACATCAGCTTCCAGAACATCATGACGCTGGGGAGGAGCAGAGGCCATCACCACCACCACCACGGCCGAGGAGGCTCCTCCTCCCCTCCACCTCCTCCCCCTTCTCCTCCCCTCCCTCACCTCGTGGGACCATATGGGATTAATGAGTTGTATGTGCCGACCTGTTGTTTTTGAATCAATATTTTTTGGGTGTCAAGAAAAAAAATGACAAGCCTCTGGATATGAAAAATCAATACCGTTGGATATGATGGTGATGGATTTTTCTGCCTTCCCTGTCTTCCCCCTCCAGCTGCGTGTTCGAGTACAATGACCCCAATGACTACTTTGACGTCTCGAATCACGAGGTGGACAGGCAGGATGACCTGGAGTACGAGGTGAGAACCCTCCTGCTGTATTACCATAAACCAAATGTCACCGTAAAATGAAAAAGATTAGGCAGTTTTTCATTCAATCTTTTTCCAAGAACTGCACCCAGCATAATGAGCTTAAATGCCCCAATGTGCCCCTCCCTGAGAGAAAATACTGGCATCTCCGGCTACGCGTTTGTGACCATGCGAAAAGAAGATGAATAAAGCTACGTGCAAATCATTTAGCCTGATGAATACGTGTGGAATATTAACAAAGCGGGCCAACTTCTTCACATTTGCCGTACGAGGATAGACTCGCTAAGAGAGGAAACAATAGCTTATTCCTGCATCGTAGTTCATTGATGTGCTGTTTTTCAGGGGCTGGTCTCACTCATATAATGTGAAAACAAGAGAGAATCAGTGAATCAGTATATTTGAAGGCCATTAAAAAATGAACGAATTCGACGACATCTGTCTGCTGAGGTACAGGCTATTTGAACGTTCGACGTCCGTCTAAACACATTTGACAGAGCAGATGTGCTTCAGATTGGATCACTTTGCCTGCGCTGGCCGTGCAATGGATCACTTTCTCCGTCTTCTCTGGGAGAAGCAAAGCTTCCTTTTCAAGTGTATTGAGTGTACAGGCATATTTGTTTAAATATCCTCGATGGAACCCCTGCAATAAAAATGTCGACCTCCTACTGAATCATCAAAAATCCTTTTTTTTTTTTTTGTGGGTGTTTTCTATTTTATATCCACCCACAAAAAAAAATTGAAAAATCCTGACACTGCCATAAAATACATCTTCCTTTCTCTCTTTGGTGATTTCAGCAGGACACACAAGAAGTGGAAAAGAAATGGAAAGCAAAGTATGGGATTTAGGAGGATGAGTGAGGAAGGGTAGAAGGAAATAACAGCATGAGGAGATAAATAATTGAATATTAAAATTAAAGAAGATGGAGAAAAGAAAAGGAGGAAGGATAAGAGGACAAAGGGAAGGAAAAAGTGAGGATGGCTGAGCAGGGACCTGGGGGATGGAAAGGGACAGGGATGAGGACAAAAAGGGAAAAGGGAAATAAAGGTGCAGTGTTTCTGCCGGTGCTACAAAATAATCCGCAGTCCTCAGAAATATTACTGAAACAAATCGAGCTCTACAAGCTGTCGCTTTTGGTGGAGAAAATCAGGATCAGGATGAGTTATGTCAGACTGGTTTTAAGTTTAAAAAAAAAAAAAAAGGCTCTCAGTTCAGTTTACATAAGCCTAATGGACCACTGTTTTTAGCTGAATGGCCCTTTTTCTTTTTTCTGCACCATTTGTTCACTGCTGTTTCCTGACACAAACGGCAGTTTGGTCATTAAGGAAGTCAGTAAAGTGGAAACAATCTCGCTCTTTCTGGTGCGGATAACAAAGATCCTCCTGTTCCTCCTCTACCTTTTCCGACTCGTCTCCATTCTTTCCTCTGCTCTCTCTCTCTCTTCCTCAGTCATTTTCACAATCTCCACCATCATTACATCCCCATAAATTACTTCCTAATCTCCCACTTTTTCTTTCTTGAATTACATCCTTCATTTCCTCCCTAAATCACCTCCTCCTCTCTGCTCCTTTCCTCTGTTGATGTCCAACTAAAAGCAGATTACGGCGGTTGCTGGATCTATGATTAGTTTATACTGGTTTTTGGTGGACTTAAATAGTGTTTGATGGTCCTAAATGGCCTTTCAAAGTCCCTGCCTATTATTGATGGTAAACTGTGGTCTTTGAGGGGGTGGTCTATGGTTTCTGATCCAATAAGATCAAAAATGAATGGTCTGAGCTGGACTTCGGTCTAAGCTCATCTTTGATGGTGAAAGGGACTTTTTTGGGATCTAAGATGGTCTGATGTAAGATGTGGTATGGTTTATGGTTTTAAGGTAGATCTTTATGACCTCCTGTAAGCTGGTCTGGTAGAAGACGGTCTCTGATTTCCTATGGTCTTTGATCCAAGCCCATATTCAGTGGTCCGAGGTTGCGTTTGAGGATCTTTTAAGTTCTAAAGGTCCCTTTACACGCAGCGATTTAGGGCTGACTGAGACATTCAGTAGGTTGACAGTCGTGAGAGAGACGTGATCACATCTGTGTTCGTCCAAAACGTTGGTCCCAGTTCCCGCTTTGAGACTAACCCACAGTCGGCCGATTTAGAGCTTTGGTGACCAAAGGCAGACAGAGTCCGAAATTTAGGATCAAATTCTCACGAAGTGGCTGCTGATACGACCCGGGACTACAAACTAACCAATCAGAATACAACATGAAATGACTCCAATTTTGTAAATCTGGTATTTCAATAAAGTTTAGGAAAAAAACCCACATACTTTTCCCTTGCCGCGACCGGATCCACTCTCTCCTGCTCCTTTCCAGTGGTTTTTCTATGCATACAAGCGTCAGAACTGTGGCCAGAGCTTGGTTATTGTTTTGCTGAGTTTCCAAAGCATAATAGCGATGGAGACGGAAGACGTGAGCTACGATTCACCAGCCGTTCATTGCACAATATGACATGCCTCAGACTGATGCCATACGGTCTGACACTGGCTGCCAACCAAGATTTTATTAGACTCTGACACACTCTGACCTACAGTCAACTTGCACGATAATTGTTGTCACACAGTCTAGAGACACCGCAAGATGGTCTTTAATGGCGTCAGCTGGTCTCTGATAGTCTAAGATGGTCTTGTATAATCCAAACTAGTCTGAGCTGGTCTTTGAGAGGGCCCTATCTTGCTGTTAAAGGTGGTTAAAAGGCTAGACCGGTTTGATGTAGCTCAATGTCTTTAGACTGCCTCTGTCCAGATTAAAGTCCCAGTCGCAGCAACGTTTAAAACGGTGAAATTGTGCAGTAAAATAAGTCACCGCAGTGGACTCAGCGCTGTCAGCGGATTTGCTAACGGGCACAACGTACATCCCTGCAAAGCTTCAACTCTGAAGAGGTCTACAAGTCTAACAACCATCAATAATTGCTAACTGTTTTGACAGGGCTGACCTTTGAGGGAGCGGAGAGCCAGAGAAAGACTAGCTAAGGACCGGCTCTGTCCATCATAAACCCGTCATTCATTCTTCCTTCCCCTCTTCCTCCAGGAGGTTGAGCTGTACAAGTCCAGTCAGCAGGAGAAGCTGGGCCTGACTGTCTGCTACAGGACGGACGACGAGGAGGATCTGGGGATCTACGTTGGAGAGGTGACGACTGGAAACTTTGATCTACTCTTCATCCCTTCATTCAACGCTACCTTCACACCAGAGCGCACTCACTCAGTGAATTAATTTCCAACTGACTCATTTATATTTTCACTCATTTGAATGGAAAAATGCAGAGAAATCTGGGCAAGATGCATTAAGTCGGCTCGTAACGGTGTAACTGCCTCTCACGGGATTTCATTGCATTCAATTAATTATCTTTCTATTTAATCAACCTTTCGTTCATATATTTTCTTATCTATTTATTTATTTATTGTATTCATCCATTAATCACTTTATTCATTACCTCATCCTTTGAATCATTCATCCAAACAATTACTCACTCCTTCTCTCCACTTTTTAAGCCAATGTATTCTGACTTACTCATTATTATTCATTTATCTCATCCTTAGTTCGTGAAGTCATTTATTTATCCATTCCTTTTTTTTTTTTAATGTCTCTCTCCATCTGAATTCAGGTTAATCCAAACAGCATTGCGGCTAAGAACGGACGCATCAGAGAGGGGGACCGAATATTACAGGTACACAAACACAAGTTTAGACTCTTCTGGTTATTCTGTCTCGAGCAGTGGTGGAAACTTTACAGAAGTAAAAGGACTAATACAACAATTTAAGATTACTCCGTTAAAAGTAAAAGTCCTGCCTTCAAAATCCTATTTAGGTAGAAGTACAAACGTATTATCGGCAAATTATTCTTGAAGTGTCAAAAAAAAAAGTGTTCATTCTGCAGTAAAATGGCTTCTGTAACGGTTATTATTATACATGTGTGACATTATTAGATTTGTTAACACTGATGCATCGATGCCTCAGCAGCATTTTACCGTTTTAGCTGCTCGAGGTGGAGCCGGTTTTGGCTAGATGCACTTTAACTAGTTCAGTCCAGTGAACTGGACTGAGCCCGAGTTGGGGCCGGGCTCCTCCAAAGGGTCAGAAAACTTAGGGGCCGTGAGGTGATTGATCAGAGAGGAAAGAAGACAAAACAAAGACCTCATACATAAAAAGTGGATTCATTTTTTTTGGATTTTCTGAGCTTCGTTTTTTTTAAACTGGTCTTTAGGTACCAGGCCTTTAGAGGATGGAGTTTGTTCAGTTGTGATCACATGACCTACTGTATGTGCTGTCTCCGTGACAACTGATTAACTATCTGCTGAGAAAGACAGTAGGATGTGGTCCTCTGTTTTTTGCCAAACGTCTGTTTGGAAGGTGAAAACTGAACTTTTACGCTCAATAGCGTCACCGTTGATTTTTTTAATAGTGTGTTCGTGGTGGTTTGCACCGTTGCCTCACAGCAAACCCCGGTCCAGCCGGGGCCTTGTCCAGCCAGGACCCCTCCCGTGGGTCTCCTCTGGCTACTCCGGCTTCCTCCCACAGTCCAAACACAGGCAGGTTAGGTTTGTCTGGCGAGTCTACATTGCCCGTAGGTGTGAACGTGAGCGTGAACGGTCGTTTGTCTCCACGTTACAGCCCTGTGATTTAGCCCTTTGTTTCAGATGGGATTGGCTCCAGCCCCCCCCCCCCGTGACTCCTCACAGGGATAAGCGGTATAGCTGATGGATGGACGGATGGATGTTCATTAAAACTGTCTGGAGAAATGCTGAGTAACTTTTATAGGTATTATGTTACAGGTAAACTGGCAACAACATGAACAGCATGCCAATAAAACAGAACAGATGTGGTAATCCAAGTCCCGTCTGAAGCAACAAAGAAAATTAGTGAGAAAATAGATCAAAGATTCACAAAAGATTTTCTCTTCATGCCATTGGGCCAAATTTTCCCACTTTTTCATAAGGTTTTAATAACATTTTCAGACATATTACAATGAAACAAGAGTTTTTCTAAGTGACCGCAGTTCAACGACTGTTAAAAAACTCTCGGTATTCATAGATAATAATGATTTGACCTTCAGTTCAGTTAAATACATTTCCTGCATATTGAAAACACAAACTTGTCCTTTTGCCAGATCAACTGGTGCCACGAGGGTTAAAAATAGATTCCAATCAAACTATGTAAATGTATACCTGAAACCCCTGGGACAGTCTTGTCCAATCACAGAGCGCCGTCAGCAGCCCAGTTACTGCTGTCCTAAAAATAGACAGAGTGAGAGATGGAGGGGGGGGGCAACATTGTCACCACCTCGCTGCTCAGCTGTTTGTCAGACAGTAGAGTCCACTGATAAAACTGTCAGTTTCTTTTTCTCATTTAAAGAAGAAAAAGGGGAAAAAAAATCCTCTCTGTCTGCTGTGATGCAGCAGTGATTCAGCTCTAGTCCTCCTGAGGAAAGTGTTTCTGTATCCTGGATTCCAACGTGAGCCGGTGAGACAGTGAAATATGGTCCAGCCAGTTCAGTTTGAGCAACAGATCTATGAGTTTTAAAGGTTTATCAGACACCAAAACACTGCAGGGACGTTTATCATACTAGGAGACGACGTGCGTTGCCCAATGACGTTGCACTGCTTTGTGGCCAGAGACAAACTAAGTTCATCTTCTTTCTGCCAGAGCCGTCCCCGCTGGGACCCCTGCTGTGCCAGCGCAGTGGTCTCATTGAAATGAATGAGGGCGCTGTGTTTTTCTACACGGTGTAGTGTTGGACTAAACACGGACCAAAAACCGAGTGAGGATGAGATGCTCTTCGGCTCTCCGATTGATCGGTTAATACGACAGATGAGACGTCACACTGCGGTTACAGATGTTCTGCACTTTGCTGCATTTTTTTCCCTGGTGAATCACACCGAGGTCACCCTGCTGTCGCCTGCCAAATTGTATTAAAAACTTGTTTTATTTAGTGGAGAGACAAGCGAATTGTGGCCGCATGTGAATTTAAATTTTTGTAAATATTTCTGCCCAACTATCTGGCCATACTTTCTGTGATAAAAGTTTCTGTAGTACTGAAAATCTGCCAAAAGAAAAGTACCGAGTTTGACGGCTCCCTATTGCAACATTTTTATTTTTATTTTTTTTACAAGGATATGACAATGAAAGTATAGATATAAAGTATTAACATTTATTTATGAACATTTATTTATTATCATTACAACCTATGTAATTGCTTAAAGTGTATCATTTTTTAGATTTAAAAGGACTGAATTTGTCTTATAATTAATTGTTATAATTAATAGTAAAGCATTACACGGTACCATAAAATGCTCAAGGCGCTGGAGGAGGAGGCATCAGTGGGAGTTTAACTGGAGTTTAACCTTTTCTATATCTTGTTGAAACAGGATTCACGTTTCTGCTCTAAAGCTACACCCCCACATGTGTTGACTCTTCTTTCCAAAAGAGCCTCGACGATGAAAAATGAGCGCCATGAAATTTATCTTCCTGACATTTCTGCCCTCGTTATCCTCTGACCCGCCGGCTGGCGGTGTTGTGCAAACAGTGTCAGGGAAAAGGTAAAGTTGGAATGTGATAAGAATAGACCAGCAGCACCTGGCATCGCTATGGTTACCTGGCAGCGGACCAGTGATGTCAGCACCGGTTCCCATGACAGCCATCACCACAGCGATAAAGGCCTTTTGGACAGATGCGGTGTCTCGCTGCCAGTTTGGGGAAACATACCTGTCAATACCTACAATACAGCCCATATCATACCATATAGACCCGTAACGTGGTTCGCATCCATAAATAATTCACAGGTGCTGAAGTGAATGAAATGAGAATTTAGTGTTATGTCCACTTCCCTCCCATTTTTAATCTGTTTTATCCCAACAAAGTCTCAGGTTACTCAAAATGTCACATTTCGCTGTGGCAAGGTTAAAGGGCCTTACTGCTGTTTTTGCCTGTTTCAGCACTGCAAAAATAAGATAATATTTCACATTACTGCGGATCATACAGTGGGTTACACTGTACTGTAAATTTTAAAACCTTTAATTTTATAACTTGAAAAGACCTAAAACCCTTGTAGGACAGGGGAAACTATTACACGACAAACAATAATAAAAACACACGATGTTCACTGTGATGGATTAGTTACAGTATCTAGCTTAACAGCTATACAGCTATTTGTACCAGAGCTGCAACTAAAGGTTATTTTCATTCATTAATTTGATGATTATCCTTTTGATTAATAACTTAAGCATATAATAATGAGAAAAAAAGAACATCTGCTAAGAGTCCAAGGTGACATCTTCAGATATTTCTGTTTTGTCCAACCAACAGTCTAAAACCCAAGGATATTCACTTTACCATCCTACGACACAGAAAAGCAGCACCTCCTCACATAAGCTGGTGCGACAGAATTTTAGGCTCGACTGCCGCAACGACCGGTGGCTTGTGCTAAGGAATATAAAGAAACTGATCACGTCTTCTTCCTTTCCCCCACTAGATTAATGGAGTGGATATTCAGAACAGAGAGGAAGCAGTGGCCATTTTGACCAGAGAGGACAGCATCAACTTCTCCCTGCTGTTGGCCAGGCCTGACATAGAGGTGAGGTGACGTGACGCGACGCGACACAACACGACACAGTTAAACCACTTTCCTAATTCAGTGCGCAGAGCATACAAACTGCAGGTAACCATATCAACCAACGTTTCCGATTAACTTTCACTGGTGAAACTAATATCTATTTCATACAGGAGAAGCATGTATTGTATGACGCAGGTCTAATGCAAGGTTTAATTTGTATTTAGTGGCCTTCATCGTCGCACATCACAAATTTTGGTCAGTTTTGTGTAACTAATATAAGTTGCCACAGCCAGTAGAAAAGTTTCAGTCTTGGTATTATTGGATTCAGGTCAGTCGACAACTTATTTTTAGACAGACCGAAAAACTGGGTAGGATATTGATTAACACACATCGCTAAACTGATTTTGATCCTTTTTGAAGTAGAGGGACTACTTCGCCTTGATCGGTAATTACATATCTGAGTGTTCGAAAATGACGAGGAGTTCCCCAAGGCTCCATTCTTGGGCCTCTTCTGTTCAACATCCACATTCTCCCACTAGCTCAGATTATGCAGACAAACCTGTATAACAATATCACCAGGTTACTATGGTCCCATATAAGCACTGAGTAGTGGCCTTGAAAAAAACAAAAAAACAATCAATAATTAGATGTGCCAAAATTCTCTCCAGTTAAACAAAGAAAAAAGAGAAATGACTGTCTTTGGAGCCAAAGAAGAATGATTAAAAGTCAGCGCTCAGCTTCAGTTACTAACTTTAAAGAGTACAAAACAAGTCAGAAAGTTGTAGTCATGGACTCAGACCTAAATTTTAACAGCCAACATGGAGAGGCAGTATTCCGTTTTATTGCCCAACATATCTGGAAAAAGCTTCCAGAAAACTTAAGATATTATACAACTCTGAGTTCTTTAAATCTGGGCTGAAGACTTTTCTGTTTCAATCCTATTTCGTGTCATATTTTTATAAAGACTTGTCTTTCTTTTATATCTTGTCTTAATGCCTTTATATCTAATGAAAAGCACTTTGAATTTCTTTGTTGTTGATAGGTGCTCTACAAATAAATTTGACTTGCCCTGCCCCAACCCAGCACGTGTTCAGAATAGTCATAGTTAGTGTCACAGCTTGTTCACAGGCAGGAAAACCACCCAGGGTAACATGAGGATCCTGCGTTATACTCGGAGCCGAGCAGCCAGAGCTAAATCTGGCCTCGAGAGGGTCTCATTAATTCACATTATGAGAATCTCATTAGGGTTTCAACTAGTGCTACAATTGATGGTTATTTTCATTATCAGTCGATCTATCTGCCATTTTTTAGCCATGATAGCATCGTGGGTCTATGGCTGGCAATGTCGGTGAGTCTGTCAGTCCACCGCTTTGGTCGAGACTGAAGTTTTATGCAGACATTCATGGTCGCCAGAGGATGAATTCTACTGACTCTCGTCATTCCCTGACTTTTCCTCCCGTGAAACAATGAGGCTGTCATGAAAGTTAGTACTGACATTCATAGCGCCCTGAGAAGGAATCGTAATCACTCTGATCCTCGGACGTTTCATTGAGAGCCATCATCTGGTCAAAATTTCAGTTTGTGACACTGATGCTGTCGATAGCACAAACCATCGCTGTGCGAAAGTGAATTCTCTTGTTATAAAATGTTCTCTAAGGTGATGCCTAAGGTGACGTTTTCAAATTGCTTTTGTTCAACCAACAGTCCAAAAGATATGAACGGATATAAAACAGAGTAAAGCATTTATCATTGATAAATGATCAGTTTATTTATACAGTTGCTTATTATTCTGTCAATTGACAAAGTGATTAATCACTAGTTTGAACTGACTGAATCCTTTTCTGTGAGAAAGGGTTTTCTTCATTTTCAGGTCCAGAAATAGTCGTCTCATCAATAACTTCATGTCCAACAGTGTCTCTCCCGTTTCGTCATTCAGCTCACTGCAGCCTAGTTTACTAACCTACTTTCCCCACATGTCACTGCTGCGGCCGCAGGTGGCTGACTGGGGGGGGAAGACTCAAAAAGCCACAGTCTAGTTCGCAGTGGGGTCCCAGTTCTGGTTTCTCCCTAGCAGGGACTTTCCGTGTTCACCTCCTTCTGCTCTTTTGTTGCTTATGGATTCATCTGTCTGTGATTAACATATATGGAAAACTAACGGATGAACTGCCAAGAAATTTGATTTCCTGCTTCAACGAGTGATTGGTTTCAGAGAACTTGTGATGTTTCCTCTATCACATCTACCATCAGCCCAAAACTTACATTTTCAAATTATTAGATTTGTTTAACCCAGTAGCTGTAAACACACAACGTTTGCTCAACACTTCACACTGTGAATAAGAAGAAAGCTACTGACCTCATGATATTTCTCTAAATGCCACCATCAGGCCAAACCTTGACTAGAACTAACTGCTCTGCCCTGCATCCAGTATAATGTTGACTTTAAAGCTAAACTAAAGGGGGAGAATAGTGCTGGATGTTCAGTGTGGCGTCTGGACACATGAAGTTGGTTCACTTGTTTGATGTATTTTGGGTACAAAGGCGAGAAAGAGTGCAGATCCACAATCACTGAAGCCAGTGATGATGACGTGTCTTTGGTATTGTATCTGAAATCATGGGCAGTTTTGTGTCCTAAGGTGCAAGGTATAGTTTACAGTTCTCTACATTAACTGTATATGAAAAAGATCAGGTAATGTAAGAAATGTCCCACTTGTTGATCAGTGACAGTGACGCTTTAGAGTTCTGTGATTTTTGTTTCTATCATCTATCGTCTATGATCTTCGTTATTTCAGGAATATTAATTTCGCCGATCAACAGCCTGTAAGTCAGGACTGGTTTGGGACCTGAGGTCTGGAGATGGGATCAAGTGTAGCTAAATATACCGAAATCCATACATTTCCGTAATGGCCGGCTGAAAACTTATTCGCTGACTAGTTGAAGAGGGGAGTGGAAGGGTATTATTTCAATACGTAAAAGCCTCAAACAAAAGCAAAATAAATAGTCTGATACCAGCAAAAACTACCACGTAGTTTCTCTTCAACAGTAAATTTTTTGTTTTAATCTGCAATTGGGTGCATTTATACATTGCTTTTACCCATAGCGCTCTGCAGTTTGCCTCTCATTCTCCCATTCACACACATACTCATACACCGGCGAGGTGTTATGCCCGACCATGGAGAGTAATTTAGGGTTTAGTTTTTCTTGCCCAAGGACCCTTCACCACAAGGACAGGAAGAGCTGGGGATGCGCCAACCTGTGAGGATCTTGATCCACAGCCAGCACCAATTCTTTAAATGCTCAAACAAAAGCCAGTAATGACATCTTAGCTGGACAAATAAATCGAGGCTGGTCCCCCCAGATAAAGGCTGGAGCGACAAAAAGGGGATGAAAAAAAGCGTATACTTGGGAAGCTTCCTACTCAAATATACTTGTAAAAACAGGGGAATAGGTAATAAATTCATCTCTCAAATAACAGCCTGTCTCAGTTAAAGGCCTGGTGCCCCACCCACTTGAGGTTAATAAAGGCACTGCTCACTATTTACAGTCAAATATTGACAGAGATTCACAGCAGGTTATCAATGGTAACTTCTGTTAAAACTCATTGCACTACCTGCACATATTGAACATAAAACGACAAGTATAGCGTAGGATAAATACTGCACAACATGATACTGCAGTACACTGTACTGTGATAGGTAGGTAGGTTGACAGAGTGTGTCTTAGTGTTTGCGCCACAAATGCAACACGGACAAATAATAAAAATACAGCAAGGTTAAGGTGAAATCAAAGCAAAAACAGTGATGTGATACATAATGTGATGAATAAGAAAGTCCAGGTGAGCGGTCTGTCCAGTAACAAGGAAAAGATCCAGCGCTGTGACTTGCATTCGGTCTGGAAACTAACTGAAACCATGCAGCACCAGACTCTGCCTTCAGTCATGTTCCCAATCAGCCTTTTCCCTTCACATGAAAAACAACATGTACATGACATTCGTGGTTCTGTGTGTGCTCCATGTATGATGTTATACGCACACACAGAGACCGTGATAAATGTCTCTGGCATGACAGGAGGTCCCAGAGTGTGTGTGTCCCTATGTGCTGACAGAGAGGGACTGCAAGATGGCAAATTCACACCCGTCGGCGAAAACACGCTCCTCCGCAGATATTCATCGACGAATGAGCGCAGTGAGTGTGTTTCGCCGAATGAATGGGCCGTCACTCAGTCAGACCGTCGGTGTTCAGACAACTCTGACACCTCGGCCGGTCACATCTCCTTGTAATGAGAGAACAAGAGATGATGGATGTTTTGTTTGACCAAGCAAACAACAAATTAGGACGTGATGGGGAGCAGCTAAGACGACAGAGAAGGAGAGAGAGAGCAGAAACGCCCAGAGGAGTGTTCTATAAATGTGTTTTGTTCATTGAAATGCAGTATACAGCAAAACGGGGGTGTTTTTTTTATGTCAAATATATGGTAATATCCTGTAAAGTGAAACTGCATCCATGCAGTAAAATGCAAACATCATTGAGTGGATGGTGCCGTAGTTCTAGTGGCAGACAGACTCTATTTTGTAACAACCTGCTGTAGAGCCTACTGAGGAGAGACATAGAGGGAGCGAGGTGGAGGTGTCAGTCGGAGGAAATGATGAGGGGGATGAAGGGATGATGGATGAAGAGAGGAAAATGGAGGAGTAGTTATTTATATAGTGTGTTCTATTTTTTCCATCAAGGTCAGACACACGACTGCAACACCAATTCTACGTGATTTTTTTTTTTTTCTAATTCTCAATAAATGCTAGAAAATGACCAAAAAATATTTTTCTCCGTCTCTCAACACTTTCTGAATTTCATACTCTGTGGCTCTCTGCCATCTGGTTCCATTGGTTCCTACTGAAGACATAAATCTTTAAAAAAAAAAACAGGTCAAGATCATGTGATTTCATTTTTAAAAAGCGGCTCATTAATTTCCTAAAACATCTGCTCACTGTAGTTTTTAAAATCGATCAAACGGGAGGAAATGGTTCATTTGTTGGGGACTATTTTCAGCGGCGGATTAATCTACATTTGGTGCTGTAGTGATTATTTCCCGCAGCAGGACGGTGTGTGTGTGTGTGTGTGTGACTGAATCAAAATAAACTGAAGGAGCATGTCACCCAGTGCAACACTGTGGCTCACTGATGTGTTTCGAAATAGTTTTTGGAAACAGTGGAGATGTATGTTGACGATGAGAAAAATCTACTCACACACACACACACAGAGACATGGATACTGACAAATACACAGACTCCCATACATCCAGATTCACCCTATACTTTATACAGATGTTACAGGAAACAATACAATGTTGACAGCATCGTTTCCAAGACGGCAAATACGTTCCTGTAGGAAACGCAGACACATGAGGTTGTAAAGAAGAAACCACGCTGCAGTGTCGATAAAGCATATTTAAGTTAAATGAATCCAGCACAGGAGACCTTTTTCTTGTCAACAACAACAGAGCTGGTGGAGCTTCTCACAGTAGATAATCCCATTAAAACACAGAATAGAGTTGGCAGCATTTCTCCGCCGTTCTGTGTCACTGCGCTGACAGTATTGGAGAAATTTAACTTTTAAATCTTTACACTCACTGGTGTGTGACTGTGGGAGGCTCCTCTTAGCTCCTTGGCTCATGCCTGTTCTACCTCTCCTTCTTCCTCTTCAGTTGTTTCTCAAGAAACAATCGATGCGCTGAGACAAAAAACCAGAGGTTTCTCAGGTTCCCACCTTTAATTATAAAATTAAGAAGGTAACTTTCTCCCCATCCTCTATCAAATCTGACACCTCACACTGCATCAGTCTGATTTTGACATCATATGCAGGGATGATATGTCTTGGCGGTGCAACGCAGTTGTTGGCCACGATCCCTCTGCAGAAACAGCGCCAGGCTGCGCGTGAGCCGTTAGGCCCAAATGCAAAGTGCATGTCTGTGGGGAGTTGGCTGGCTCAGCCAGCCACTGAAGCAGGGACTCTACTGAGCATGTGCAATGGGACCAAAAAATCTGGAAGCCTAGAGAACTTTTGCAGCATGATCAAAATTTGTAAGGAAGAAGAGGACAGCAGCTTAGTTCTTGTATCCAGTCTCTCAGCCCTTCAGTCAAAAACAGTACCTACAGGACTATGAGCAACCTTAACACTTATCTCAAACCTCTGGTTGTTAGCATGGCTGTAGACTCTTAGTCTTACTATGCACAAATCGCCACAGCAACAACAGCAGCTCCTATTTCCAACAACATTGAAAGACGCCACTCTGAACAAGTAAATCAAGAGGTTACCTGTTGGACAGACAATAATCTGAAACTCATCACATCCCAAACTCATTCATTTATTATTGACTTCAGGCATAAGCCACACCCCCGTACCCCTCATACACAAAATCCCCACGTACATAGAGAGAGACCCCATGTCCATCTCTGCCGCATTCAGTTTTCTTGACAGTCACATCTGCACCACAATCAAAGGGAACCTCAGCACAGACCACGTTGTCAAAGAACCCAAGCGAGGACGCTCAAGAAGTTTAGACTGAGACAGCTCCTGCTCCATTTCTACACCACACCAGCTGAGAGTATTAACACATTGTCCATAAAAGGCTGATAAAACATTTTAGACTTTCGAAAAAAAAAGACAAAAGACTGCGGTGGACTGTTGATGGGTCATCCAAAATCATTGGCACCCCCATCAGTAACAACCCCCTCCCAAAAACAGACTGAAAAGATAATGGAAAATTATCTAAAGATCCTACTCGTCCAGCTCACCACCTGCTTCAGCTGTTACCCTCTAAATTAAACTTGCTAAAAGTCACTGTCCACCAAGACAAACCCTTTCAAAAGTCATTTGTTCCCCGATGCAATATAGATCCTGAACCCTTAAACTATATTTTTTGATAGTCACATAAATTTTCTGCCCTTCTTTCCAGAATGACAACCCTGTTGATCCAGAGGAGGACATGGCGCTGACTCTGGAGGGAGGAGGTTTCCACCCAAACCCTCGAGCCTCCTCTTGCTCCCTCAACTCGTCTCACCTTCCTGGCTACTATCGCCTCTGCCGGGGGGGGGGCGGCCTGGCCTGCCCCGGAGGAGGAGGAGGAGGAGGAGGGTGATGTGGAAGTGGAGGAGGAAGAGGATGAAGAGGGAGAGGACGGAGACAGAGGAGAGAAAGAGGACAGAGACCCACCTGTCCCCCTCCCTCCTTTGCTGAGCCTGGCTCCGCTGCTGTCCAATAGCCAGGAGCTGGACAGCGGAGTGGGGCGGACCGATGACAGCACCCGCTATGAGGAGCTGTCCGAACAAGACCTGCTGGGTGACCAGACCAGTGGCTGTAACACTAACACCACCAACACGCCGGGCAGCACCAGGAAGTTCAGACCGGGACCCAGCCCCAGGTAGGACGGGAGATTTAGTGTCGGTGCTAAAGGCCGACATCCAATCCAACTATGTCAGTATTTGTAGAGAACGACTTTGCCAAATTTTCTTCATGAGAGCAGCAAAATTTACATTTTTAAAACTGACTTTAGCCATGTGAACAGTAACAAGTACAAATGTTAGGGGGAATTTTAATATCTAATACTCTCAGTTTTAGTGTACCACAGAAAACCCCTCCTTGTCTCCTGTGCCCAGGCCAAGTCCAAGGCCCAGTCCCGGCCTTGGCCCAAGCACCAGGCCAATCTCCAGCCCTGGGCACGGACGAGGAGACACGACCCCTCCTTCCCTCCACCTGCGTGACCTCCAGCTCAGCTCAGACTCTTTCCCCGGCCTCGACTGGACAGCTGGAGGAGGAACAGGAGGGGCAGCGTACAGCCCCCACCACCACCACCACCACATGGTAGATTAAAATGAGGTCTTGCTAATGGATAAGTCTGGGGATATTCTATGTGTTACTTACTGTCAACAAATTCCCCAAAAAGATCCATATATCTTGTTCCTCTGAGCCATCCTGCTCCAAAATACTCAGTACAGCACCAAAATGTGGATTAATCCGCCACTGAAAATAGTCCCCAAAAAATGCACTGTTTCCTCCTGTTCGTTTGTTAAAAACTACAGCGAGCAGCAGCTTTAGCCTCTATTTTTTAAACAACTTAATTATATATGTTCATGAGCTGTCTTTAAAGATTTAAATATTCAGTAGGAACCAATGGGCTCGGAGCTGAGAGCCACAGACAAGAGGAGGGAAGTCGCAAAGTGTTGACAGACGGACCAAGACGTTGTCGGTTTTGGTCTTTTCATGAAATTTGTTGACAACAACAAAAATATAGCATATAGCTTGACCTCTTCTTTTAACTGCTGAGATGAGCTCAATAACTTACCGTAAGCACTCACGTGCCTCTGTGTCATCTGTGTTTAGTGCTGCTGGATAAAAAGAGGTAAAAAGTTACACCTGCTGTCAGGGTGAAGATTCCTGTCAAAGCAAAATTTGTCTTTCATCTAACATTCAGTATGGTTGGACACTTTTATACGGCAGTTTTTTTGTTTTTGTTTTTAAGAGATTTGGAATTCATTTCTATCAGTTGTGAAAAAACAATTTTTACCCACAAATCTTATGGCGGAGACATGTGAGCGTACTATGATAATTGTTGACTATAGTATTTGGCATTTAATACACCAAAGATGTCGTCAGTGGATTATTCAGTAATGAAAATAATCAGTATCTTCAGCTCAGAGACAAATAGGAAGAAAAGATTTCACTAGTGTTCTCCACAGAGAAGGATGAACCAATATTGTGACATGAAACAAAACATTGGGAGGATTATTGTAATGTTAACCCATCCACCCATCCATCCATCCATCCATCCACCCATCAGTTTTAGCACTTATCCTTTGAGCGTCATGGAGGGGCTGGAGCCAGTCCCAGCTGACATTGGCTCGAGAGGCGGGGTACACCCTGGACAGGTCGCCATTCTATCACAGGGCTGTGTTGCTTTTCAGTGTAGGCCATGTAACAGCAGCGTTGTTCAACTGTTTGAGCTTGCTAATATTAACCCTGAATGACTTTCCGCGCTGATCAAAAAAATTCCTTTACATGAATATCTTCTGAAAGCACTAGGGCTGGATCACCACCTGGGCAAAGTGGGCAACTGCCCAGAGGCCTCAGACCCTCAGGGCGCCAAAGAGCCCCAGGCTCACTCTACTCTATTTCTGTCTAAATAATTTGATCATTCACAAATTTGCTTGAAATCTGCACCACTGAACTACAGTATCAGCCATGACACGTCCTCCAGGGAATCTGTGTCAAAATCTCATTTTAAGACCTTGTTCGTTTTTAGTTCATATTAAGATAATTTGTTGTTGAGGTTGTGTTTTATCAAAGTTCTTTTTTTTCTGTTTGTTAAGTAAAGGTAGTATTGTTCCATCAAAGGAGAACTGAAAGGCTACAGTCAAGGTCTGACAATTATTTTCTTTAATTGTCATTTGAGTGTATTAAATGTCAGAAAATAGTGAAAAATATGCATCATTATTCCCTGAAACCCAAGTTAACATATTGAAACTGTGTCATTTTTTCTTACTAACTGTTTACTGAGTTTACTATCAAAGAAAACTTTGAAAGTAGCGAATACTCACATTGGAGAAGCTGGTAACAGTGAGTTTTTGGCATTTTGCTTTAAAAAAAAAAAAAAAAAAAAAAGAAAGAAAAAGACTGAAGCAGTTAATTATCAAAATTGCTACCAATTATTTTCTGTGAATCAACCGACCATTTCAGCTCTAGAGCAGTGGTTGGTTTGAAACTGCCATGTATAGTGGAGGTCGACAACAAATCTTCGGGAGTCCGTAAGAGGACAAGTCGGCCATGGAAAGACAATCACAGACAATCGTCCTCAAAATCAATGTCAAAAAAAAGTATTGTGTCAAACAATCTATGATATTTTATCAGAGCTATTCTCCAGCACAAAAATAAATTCTGGATTGAAATTATTACGATTACCGGGAGCTATGAACTATTCTCCCATGGCCTGTTGTTGGTTTCTGGCTGCTAACTGACCTCTGACCCCCAGCATTACCACCACCATCACCACCAGCCGCCTCTGACGATGATGATGATGATGCCGGGCCTGACAGAGGAGGAGTGCCAGCGATACCAGCAGCTGCTGGAGATAAAATGCCAGATCGAGAGACGTAACGAAAAACAGCAAAGGGAGGCGGCGAAAAAAGATCGCGATGACATCGGAGCAGAAGTGAACGACCAGGAAGAAAGAAAAGGAACGGTGGAAGAGGAAGGAGAAGAGGAAGCTGCTTCTTCCTCTGTGGTGGATGTGAACTGCAACGAAACTTCAAGCGAGCACGAGATGGCGCTCATTGATGAGGAGTTACGCCACCTGGAGTTCAAGTGCCGCAACATTCTCCGAGCCCAAAAGATGCAGCAGCTCAGAGAGAGATGCCTGAAAGCCTGGATGATGGAGGAGGAGACGGTGGCAGCCGGAGCGGGGCGACCGGGCCCTTCTGAAGCAGGTAACCATGACAACAACTGACAGGGAATGTGTGGAGGAAAGTCTGGCGTCTGATCTGTTTAGTGTCCATGGAGATGTGAATTACGACCCGGCGGGAGCATTCTAGGAAGTTTTTTTTCTTTCTGTAAATCGAGGAATCCCACCTTGTGCTAGCTCATGAATGGTTCAACACGTTGTGATTCTTTGTCTTGTTGTGACGTGGGATTGACAGGCAACTGCCGGAGATTAGAGATAGTCACCGCCGAGCCAAGAAGTAGTCGCCTGGAAAACCACAACCTGACGATTTTTAACTTTGTTTTTGTTTTTTTTGTGAGCTTTAGACGCGCTGGTAGGAGGATTTTTTTTTCAACCTATGAACAAAGCTAGGCTAGCTGTTTTTCCTCCTCTTTCCACTCTTTGCGCAAGGCTAAGCTAACCGGCTGCTGGACAGGCAGGAGAGTGGTATTGATCTTCTCATCTAACTCTCAGCGCATTTTACAAAATATTGGAACTGTCACTAAAAATACTGTTTTATCAGAATAATTAGGAAACATACAGTAAGTATGGATGTCGTTAATATTTTTCTAAAATGGCCACTCCTGGCAACCACAGCGTGATCTGTGTTTTCTCAGAGCACTTGCTGCAATCTGAACCAAACCACAGACCAGGTTCCAGGATTCATTCAAAGTACAGCACTTCGTATGCCCCCCATCCACCCCAACCACATCATGATGTCTGTCCGGTACAGGAACCAGGACGCTTGTTGAAAAAAGCTTTTTATTTTCTTCTCAGTGAAGCCTTTTCCTGGTGGCATAAAGTTACATAAAAAGAACATAACCACTTCCTGGAGTGGAGAAAAAAAAATTTCGGAAATTAACATAATCCAGGTTGCGATTATGTTTTTCTTTCAAAACGTATTTGGCAAAATGCATGTATGCAGACATAATTTTTGAAAGATGTATCTCCCTGTAGCATTGCTCTTGCCTTAAAAAAAAAAATTCAGTGTCAGTTACTTTATCCCCACAAACAGTATTGTTGTACTGAGTTTCTAATCAGCCTTCACCTGGATACGATAGTATCTTAAAGTGACACATGAGCTACCATTATAGTGATATAGCTACCATTTGATATTTAGGTAACACGAAGGTTATCGTTAAACTTGCCAAAATTCAGCTTTCAAAAATTTCCTTCATCTGATAAAAAGGTAAAGCCTGTAGTGAAAGGTCCTAATTCAATACAATTTGTGGACTTTAGTAACTGCGCATGTATTAATCTTTTTCAAGCTTGAAAATAATTTAAAAAATAAAAAAATCCAAAATCCTTTCTTGTAGGTATGGACGATGATAATGACGACAACGACGACCCTCACCATCACGAGCTGTCGGCCATCAACGAGCTCCCGGAACGAGAGCGATCGGACGACAAAGACAGCACCAGCGCCTACAACACCGGAGGGGAGAGCTGTCGGAGCACGCCATTGGTCAGCACTGAGCAGATCCCACCTCTCCCTGAAGAGGAAGACGAAGGAGGCGGACGCTTGATGTCTCCGCCTCCTCTCCTCCCCCTTGGTCACCTCCCCCCTTTGAACTCCCCTCTTACCCCGCGGCGTCACCGGCGCGACAGAGAGAGACGCCACTCGAACCTCAGCTGCTCTTTCTCCCCGAGCACTTACAGGAAGTATGAAACGGCCAACGGCAACGTGGCAAGCGGCTCAAGCTCCACCCCATCTACACCCTCCAAGTTCAGGTCTTCTTCATGGTTTTTACTGCTGTTAACACATTGTTAGTATAAACTTCCTCGAATTGCATGTATATTTTAGCTTTTCACCTCAATAATACTGGATATTTCGCTGTGTTTGGTGCCATCACCAGGTCTCTGACCAGAGAGGCGGGGTCGTCTTCAAGGAGGGGTGTGTCTGACGGAGGGCGGGGCTCTGGAGCAGGTACACAATACGAGCTTCTGCATCTGAAAAACTTAAAATGCTAACTCTGTGTTTTGATTAACTCACACAAAACCAGTTCATTTTTTAAAAAGACCGAAAAACACAAAAGCTCAATTGTGTTATTGCCTGAAGGGCGACAGTTTATGGCCGTAAAAATTCCAGGAAAGGAAAACTTTATGAACAAAGACAGACAACACGAGTCTCTCAGGGGCCCCAAAATCTGAAGTGATGCCTGGTTCCTTTTTTCTCTCCATCAGAGAGATCCAAACTCAAACATTGCTTTGTGCTCAAACACACACACACACACACACACACACACACACACACATTGATTGGGAGCAATTGAGGGTTCAATGTCCACATGTAGACAGAAGGAGCCAGGATCGAACCATCAATTTTACAGTAAATGGCTGACCAGTGCAATTTCAGATCTGCATCATCATAACATAGATTGTGCAACAAAATGCATTAATTGCAAAAGCCTGTAACACGTTATTTAGCAGAGCAGCATCATAGATGAGATGGTCTGTCTTTTCACTCTGCTCAGCAAATTTAAGTGGTCCATGCTAAAATGCTGTGTTAAGGTAAAAACAAACCAAAAAAAAGTATTGCCAACCTTTTTTTTTGTTTTCCCCTTTTCTATTAAATAAACTTATTGACCTGAAAAAAGTAGCATCATTAAAGGATCTAATACCTGAGAAAACACGGATTTTTCAGTTGGCATAGCACTGGTTATAGCACTGGCAGGACAACACTCAGGCCTCCTGAGTGAAGCCTACTTTACTGTTCAGCTGAACTACCTTCATGTCAGGTGCCGCAGAAATGTGCTTTTTGCCCCCCGAGCTTTTCAAATATGCCGACACTGGAGAACCCAGCACGAGAGACGGGGTTGCCTTGGTGGCCACTACATGTCCTGCCCTTTGTAGCGACAATGCTAGCACTATGCCAAGCAGTCTGCTAGCTGAAAATCAGACTTCATCAAACTTTATCATCATGTCCTTGGTTTCACGCTTTTCCACCCATCGGCAGCTGGTGGCAGTAACGCTCCAGTAAGCATTACAGTGTGCCAACAGAAGTGGCGTGGAAGAAGACTGGATTTCAAAAATGTTTCAAATGTTTTATGAGGATGGAAATGCGACTACATTTGCTAGACCCCGAGGATACACACAGCGTTTCTTGCTGACTAACAGTGACAAGAGCTGTGTTTGCTAACAACACAACTCCAAAATTGTACCTTTAAATGTGATTTTCCTTTACTATTTATTCTTTTTTGACCAAATACTATATTCATTACCATTGCAGGCGGAGCCACCAACAGGTCTGGAGGTGGTAGCGCAGAGTCCAGTCCCTACTTCGCCAGGCGACAGCAAAACCACAACAAACCATTAGAGCGCTACCAGAGCTGTATGACCCTGCCTTCCGAGGGCCTGGTGGACCCTCTGGACCGAGTGAGAGGCAGAGCACGGGCCGAGGGGGAGGAGAGAGGGATGGGCACAGGCAGCAGCGGCCCGGCGAGCCCCAGAAGTGTGAGCAGCGCCCCCTGCGGTCTGGAGGGCCATCATACAGGTGCCTCACGGTTAGGACTGGCCTTACCACTTGGGTTGACACACTCATCACCAACTGCCTCGCCGCAACGTATGGAGTGGAAGGTAAATAGTGTGATGATACTGGTAATAGAAAGTCAACATGGAGGGTCAAATGTAAAAACGCTGCTCACAAACACTTCACTCAGGGCTTCTTCCATTGAGGTGCAAGTCTTTCTTTGATATCTGAGTCACCCTGCTGTTTTTTTTGTTTTTTTTGTTTTTTCAAACATTAAACTTAACAGTGACTTAAAATCAAATCTCCTAATCAACCTGCAACAATCAACATCATGCAGGGGAACTAATGGTTGGCTGGAAGGTAAGAAAACCCAAAAACTGATGGTATACTGTGGAAAACAGCCGTCACTAATGTAAACAAGGGCAAGGGAGAATTCAGTATGATCATATAATCATCTTTAGATCACATAGTTATTTTTTTAAAACTGTATTGTACAAATTAATGATGCTAAAGCTAACTCAAATTTAACAAATTGTCTGATGTAAGAGATAAATAGCCGTACACAGTTTATTGCTTTGAGCATAAATTTGAGTGTTTTACATGTATTTTTCCTTCGCATGTTCATATGGTGACATACACTCACCAAACACTTTATTATGACACCTGCTTGTTCATCATCATGTTGCAGCAGTGCGAAGCTTAAAATCCTGCAGATACAGGTCAGGGGCTTCAGTTAATGTTGTTAATGTAACAATATCCAGCGAGCATTAGTTCAGTGGATGGAAACGCCCTGTTGATGAGAAAGGTCAGAGGTGAACGTCCAGACCGGTTGGAGCTGACAGAAAGGCTACGGTAACTCAGGTAACCACTCTCTACAACTGTGGTGAGCAGAACCTTGGGGAGGAGGGTCCACAACAGCAAAAGACCACGTCAGGTTCCAGTCCTGTCAGCCAAGAACAGAAAACTGACGCTGCAGTGGACACAGGCTGCACCAGACCTGGACAGCTGAAGACTGGAAAAACGGACCCTGGTCTGATGGATCTGGATTTCTGCTGAGGCAGCAGAGGGTAGGGTCAAAATTTGAATCCATGGACCCAACCTGCCTTGGGTCAACAGTCCAGGCTGGTGGTGGTGTAATGGTGGGGGGGGGGGTTTTCTTGGCTCCACTCTGGGCCCCTTAACACCAACCAATCATGGGTTGAACGCCACAGCCGGTCTGAGTATTGTTGCTGACCATGTGCTTCCCTTTATGGCCACAGTTCACCACCTTCTAATGGATACTTCCAGCAGGAAGCAAACTGGTTTCATAAACATGACCGTGAGTTCAGTGAACATCAGTGGCCTCCCCAGTCACCAGATCTGGATCCAGTACAACACCTCTGGGATGTGGTAGAACAGGAGACTGGCAGCTTGAATGTGCAGCTGAAAAATCTGCAGAAATTATGTGATGCAATCATGTCAACATGGAACAGATTCTCAGAGGAAAGTGGAATCCAGGCCACGAAGACCTGAGGCTGTTTGAGAGCAGAGGGAGGAACTACCCAGTATTAGTCTGGTGTTCCTAATAAAGTGCTTGGTGAGTGCATATTGATATTAGAAAAATGTTCAATATCATGACATTGATTTCAGTCATATCGAGCCCTAATGTAAAGTATACATGATTTTGTAGTTAGTGGGTTTGAATCTGTATAACCCACAGTACAGTCTTTTAAAGGACCCCCTTCAACTGTGTCTGAGGAACTCAGCTTCATGGAGTTGTAGAATCAAAGCCATTTCCTAAGTCCAGCATCAAGGAAAAGAAGAATCCTCTCAAGAATAACTTAAAGCATAAACATAACATAAAGCTAAATTAACCCCAGTGGGTGCTTTTAGTGTGACTTTGGCCAAAACGGGAGGCTATTGATTTGTCCTCTTTGTGTCCAGGTAAAGGTCCGCAGTGATGGCACTCGCTACGTAGCCAAGCGGCCGGTCAGGGATCGTCTGCTGAAGGCCAGAGCCATGAAGATCAGGGAGGAACGCAGTGGCATGACGACCGACGACGATGCTGCCAGCGAGATGAAACAGGTAGAGTCTGCACAGCGATCACAGAAATGGAGAAGGTTCAAGTATGGATGTAGAACATAGAGGCATCCAACCGCCTACGCACCACATCACTCGACCAGCAAAGTATCCATCATACAGGGTGACAAACTGCTCCTAAAACCACCTATAACTGCTCTACAATCCGTTCTGCAAACAGGGCCGATACTGGAGCAAAGAGGAGAGGAAGCAGCAGCTGCTGAGAGCCAGAGAGTACAGACGAAGAAGAGAGTTCATGATGCAGAGCCGCCTGGACTACCTCAGAGGAGACAGGTACAACAAGTCCCGTTTTATCCTCAAAATTCAAAAGAAACACGAGGACTGAAGGTAACAGCTAAACGGTGCCTAATTTCTCCTTGCAGAATGGATTACGTACAGTGACCACACAAAATATATTTTTAGGTAAATTTTTCTGTCATCCAACTTTATAAAGTGGGAAAATATTGAGTGAAATATTTTGGGTGTCATTTTAAGTATTCTTGATTTACATGAAGAGGTTTGGTCGAGATGAAGGGGGCTATTTTGGACGTGTATAAGCCTTGTATTTGCTTTCAAGTAATTGTTTTCTTTGAGGTTTGTCTCTGCCAAGAGCTCAGAATTTATCCATCTCTGTGTATAACACACACTAACATGAGATTAAGATGAGATCAATGTCAATGACAGCAAAATCCTCTTACCTCCTGCTGCCGATAAGATGCCATTCAGTGTGAGAATCCATAAAACGTCCCAAAGACAAACTCCTTGTTAATCCAAACCAATAATCCGTCAGTCAAACAGTCATTTCAGCATAATTTATGGAAATCCCACATTCTGAAACACTGAGGCTCAAACAAATCAGTGAATCTTCTCTTGTTAGTCGAATCTTAGAGTCCACTCTAAGATCTAAACACTGCAACATTGAGCTGTGATTACCATCACCTGTGGGCTCAGCGAAAACCTGTGAGGGAAGGTTTTAAAGGGCCAGTCCTCAAAATGAGGAATAAAACATGACTATAATAAGTGAAAAGTTGTGACATGTCATATAAAAACTTCAATAACTTTTTATCTGTGAAATAAGACTTTGTTTAAAGTCATTCATGGGGCGCTGAAAGGCATTTTACAAGCATAAAGCT
The DNA here is from genome assembly GCF_016859285.1 of Xiphias gladius. Classification (NCBI taxonomy): domain Eukaryota; kingdom Metazoa; phylum Chordata; class Actinopteri; order Istiophoriformes; family Xiphiidae; genus Xiphias; species Xiphias gladius. The sequence goes on along the minus strand of NC_053417.1, from coordinate 28,331,292 downwards.
GAAACTGAAGGCTTCCTTTTTCTTTTCTCATCTTCCATCTTTTGTTTTTGAACAGAAAAGGCTGCGTTTCGCTAACTGACTCGCAGGCAGTCACACTAGTTACGAGTCCCGGTTCACAGCTGTATTACCAAGCAATGATCACAGAACTTTGACCAGAAGAAATGAAAGACAGATCCCTGCTTTTCGAGCAAGTTTCAAGTCTCTGCAAGTGGAACTTTCAACTCTGATGGAAGCGCTTCAAAAAGTTTAAAGCTACATGAAGCTATGTATGATCAATAGTGGGCCGGGATTTGAGTCGCGACACTCAGTCATTCAGCGTATGTGCCGGAAAACCAAAACAACAAACTAAAAGAGGATAAAAGCTGCACGCAGCTGTAGTGTTGGCCTGGCAGTGGCTAAAAATGATTAAAATGCTTCTTAAAGAAAACTGGAGAAATCTGCAAATTTAACGAGAGCATTTCACCATGATTCCCGCAGAAATCAAGTTATTTTAAGTTTGTTAGAAACGAGAGTCTGCCGGATGCTGCACAAGAATGAAAAAAAAGGAAAAGGAAGTAGAATTATATATTTTCTTCAAACTAATTAATTTGCATTGGAAATAGGTTGAATTACTCTTACTGCACTGACAGATTTTTTCCAATTGGTTTAAAAAAATGAGACTTACGAGGTCCCCAAAGTCCTGACAGTACGTACAAGATATTAACTTACACTCGCAAGATAGAATCGTGAGGGAACATGATATGAAACTTGCTCATGCAAGATATGTTTTCAGAGGCACCACAGAATCAGTCAGAATACTTGATAACAAGGAAGGTTTTGCAGTTAATCATGTTACAGACAGTCAGGTAAGTCAAATGTATCCTAGTGCAGGTTTAAGGTGTTTGTAGTTAATGGGCTAAATTACAACGGCCCCAAACTCCGGAAAGATCATATTCTTTTATCCTAAGTTATCATGAAGAGCAAGATAAATTATAATCCTGTTCAGCCAGGGTATTCGGTCCATCTTTTCACCTGAAACAGCAACTTGTGCCCACAACATATAAACATGTGAGCACAAAATAAAAAAGAAAATCCACTACAGATTTAGCTGATCTCTCCTAAAACACAGACAGTGATCTAACCCAGTATTACTTTTGGGTTTTACTTCCAGGGACCCTTCATCGTCAACGGGGAGCACCGAAGACCGCTGTCCCCCCCAGAGCGCCCAGCTTCAATCCCGACAGGACTCCCCCGGCAACAACATCCTGTTACTGAGCCAGAAGAAGATCATGAAGAAGAGGAACCGGCGAATCCTCGACAACTGGATCACCATCCAGGAGCTGCTGGCTCATGGCTCGAGGTCGCCGGACGGAAAGAAAATATACAACCCTCTGCTTTCTGTGACCACGGTGTGATCCGAGGACAGAGAGGAGGATGAAGAGGAGAGAAGAGGGAAGAAACTGGCAATTCAAACTTGGAACTAAAAGATAAAAAAGATTCAGATTTCTTTGAGCTGGAAGGAAGAATAGGAAGAAGTAAAGGAAATGAGAGGATGGATTGTACGGAAAAAGTGAGGCAGAAGGAGAAGCCTGAAATGTCAGAAAATAGTTCTGGAAGGTTGGCGATGACTTTGAAAAGTTGGAGTTAACACTGAACAAACGGCAATGGCCTCAAAAATATCTGGGACAACCCTTTATTCTGGATTATATTCACAGAAAAACTGTGAATAAACTTGAAAAGTCAAGCAACTTTACAACTTTTCAGGTCAGAAAATAGGTCCTGATAGCCGAAAGAAAGGATGTATAAAATAAGTGCTAATGCTTAACTCTGCAGCTGGTACTGGACTGGATCCTGATGGGGACATGGTTCTCAAACCGAAACATCTTTGATATAAGGACGACACTTGATAGGGACCAGGTTTTTTCATCCTCTCTCTTTTAGCACGACCCTTCGAACTTAGTAAAGATAGATTTAAGGAGGGAACGGCTTTGAAAGGCTGAGGAAAGGAGGGTTCTATGTCTCTGCCCCAGTCTTGAAAATGTGCCATGATAGCGCAGCAGGTAGAGAGACTGTCCTCTGAGTGAGAAGGACACAGGTTTGATCTCCTAGTCTCTCTCAGTGTGTTCAGACAAGACATGAGGTGAATTTTACGGATGTGGCAACTAAAAACCGAGTCAGAGGAGGGATGTGAGTGGGCACGAGCCGAGGCAAAGACGCCAAAACCTTTGCTTGTCCCAGGAGAGAGACTGGAGGGAAATTACAGGAAGGACTCATGAGACCGGTCAGAGGTTGAGCTGAACACACACTGCAGACACTGACTACACGCATGGTTGGTTGCCGGCTAACTCACGACTTCGCTTTAAGTCTGAACACTTTAGACAAAGTGCCCCATCACATGTAAAGAAACTTTGAAATGCCAACCTGCTCATGGCCGCCTCCTCCGGTTGAAATTCCACACTCCACGACTGCGACGTGACACGTGGTAATACAGTTCCTCTGCGTCCGGCATGGACACTGAGATGCTCGAAAGAACTTGGAAACACGATGACAACCTTGGAGAGAAGAACTTTTGAACGCTACCTACTCGGTTTTCATCGAAAAAAAGAAAAGTTTCAGAAGATTCCGAAGGAAAAGCTGAGAGATTTTTCCTCTGCAGAATTTGACTTCACGTCTGAGGATAAGCCCCTTTATTCTCAGAGGACAATAAATGTACAGAAATGTACGGTGGTGAAACTGGTGCAGGAACATATTGACAAAATAATCATGAAGTATTATAGATACACTGAAGCTGAAGACCAATATTCAGTATCCAACCACTATGTACATTAAAGGAAAAATCCCCCTTTTATATCTGACCGTCAGCTCTCATTGATCTGTGAAGTTCACTGTTTAATTTATGATGAAGACTTGTTTTACCTCTCACCTGCCTTTACATTTACAGGCGCATCATTTGTAAATCACTTTCCCAGAATGCCTTTTGAGACTCCTGAGGGGGAATGGGGACTGGTATGATTGCAATTTTTTTTTTTTTTTACATTATTATAATATGTAAAACTGCTAATTTTATGTCCATTCAATTGTGTTGCTTATGGGGTTTTTTCCTTGGCAGCAGGATGGTTCACAGCGTGGCCGGGGCTTCAGAGAAGGCTGGCTGTGTCTACGACCGTGTTGGGCCTTTGTAAAATGAAATATTAATACTGAGTAATGAAATGCATGAGTTACGTATTGAACATTGTGGATTATTGGACATAATTCTTGAATCTAAAGTGATGTAGTGTACAAAGCCTTGCGCAGACATTTTGAGTGGTGAATCGTGAAGATTTTGAGTTAGTTAAATTAAACGAAGTGAAATGAGATACACGACGTGCTGCCTGCTCTTTCTGAGTCAGTCAATGGTGGGAAGAAGATATGAAACCTTCCGTGTACAGGATTAGGTGTGTTCCCCTACTCTTAACTGGAGCTGCTATTTGGTATCTTTGACATGTAGCTGCAGCGCTAAGATAAACTAAGTTGGCTGTTTAAACATTTTACAAACTTTCCTCTCTGTCTGACTTTGGCTGAATAGTACATTTCTCCCCCCGAACTGAAAAAACCAATGTAACAAATCTTTCTTTTACGGGTGAAAGAATGAAGAACAACACTTGCACTAACTTCAGAACAGTAGCTCGACAAACATGTCTAAACTAAATGACCATGTTTATAGGTGTTTAGTTTAGTAGGTCAGTGGCTGGAGTTTGCTCAGTGCCATGAGGGGACTCATTGCAAAATCTTCAAACACGCTTTACCTTTCTTCAGTAGTGTGTTTGCTTCCACTGTGCAGATGAAAATTTCTGCAAAGAGCAGGAAGCATAGAGGTGCTCATTCTCTATATAACCAATGGATGGCGCCAACATAAGGACTTTTCAAATCCTACAAAGTGGCTTTAATAATGAACGCTTTTAATTATTTCAGTATTTAATCCTGTTTCTGTTACAACCCACACAGTGGCGGCACCTGAGGACGGGGAAACAGCAGTAACACACGGATCCAGAGAAATTTCCTCTGGTTATTCATGCTTTAGTGACTTTAGCTGTAGCGCCACCATGAGATAGAAGTTTCCCTCCGACCGAGTCTTCATTTGGTGACAACGTAGCTCATATTGTATTGGCTGGATTTCCAAAAACTGCGTGGGTATCCATGTTCCCTACGGGAAGAAGACCCATCAGCTTTCCTCCCTGACGACCACATGGCAGTTTCGTACACAGGTAACAATATGTCATAATCTGATGGGAAACATTGCAGCTCCCCAGAGGGTGAACTCTGTTGATCTGGCGCCCCCCCCGGGCAGGGGCGGATTTAGTATTTCGGTGGCCCTGGACAAACTTTGGCACAGGGTCTCCATTTGTATTTTTACCACCCATCCATCAGCTGCAGCTCAGTATTGGCGGTGGCAGAAGAAGTACTCCAATCTTTTGAACACGTGCATCACACTTAACAGCGACAAAAGAAGTGCGATGTTATTGTTGGGCACATGCTAGTTGGAATAGTCCCATAATTGTATTGTATCATGATAAATCTATCTAGTTTCATTTATTTAGCTTCACTACCTCTGAGGCTCTAGGATTAGAAAAGTCCCCAGTGTGTTGGGTTCTCTTTCAGTCCAACACTTTGACACTGTGGCTGTAACGAACACAACAGCCTCTAGGGGGTGCTAGCTAGGACTGTAGACTTGACACTGACGAGACAAATAAAAGACGTGGGAATGAAACAAAGAGTTGCAGCGATTTGATTTGACAGAGAGAGAGAGACAAGGAGGGTAGTCCCGAATCTGTCATCTTTCCACGTCCAGTCAGTGTTACAGCCCTGATCCACTGAGCTAATAAGAGAGGGAGAGAGAGAAACTGGGTAATGGGCTGAATCCAGGGTTTAGAGTGAAAGAAAGGAAAAATGAGATGGTTCGGCACAATGAGTAACAAGCTGAGGGAGTTCGGAGATCAGCTGGGAGCGAAGGAAGAGGAAGAGGAGAAGGAGGAAGGAGAGACGAGAGAACTGAGCTGAAGGAAAGAAGAAAAAGAAATGAAGAGAGGCTCATTCTTATTCTGGCACAGCACAGGAAATTTAAAACAAAGGACTGGATGGGAATGCGTGAAAATGTACAGATGAAGGAGGAGAGAATCTCAAATAGAGTGAGTCTACAAAACAACCAGGGACGACAAAAAGCAAAGGAGAGAAGAAGAGGAAGGCAGCAGGCTGGGCAGAGAAGGCCAGACAGCACAAGAGGGACAGAATTATACCGAGCGAGAAAGAAAGACAGAAATGATACGACTACCAGCAGAAAGGTAAACGTCAATGAAACACCAGCAGATGGAGACAGGAGTAGTCGCAGCAGGCAGAGCACAGCATCTCGTTAATCCTCTGTCTCCATGGTGACGAGCCCAATCGATCACAGTCTCACTACCAGAGCGGGCCTGATTCCTGAGCGACGGACTGCGCTGGTCCGGGCCTGTCCAGCATTTGTTAAAGACACAGAGTGAGGGTTAGAGAGACGTGCACAGGAAACAGCAGACAGAGAGACAGAGGGAAGACACTGGGCCTACGGCGCTGGACGGGGATTATCTGACACCGGACCAGGTCTCCACATACTCACAACAGACCACCTATGCTGTCATTTTTTTGTTGGAATGTTATTTTGGACATATTATCATATGTTTTACTCTTATCACTACACAAAAACAGCGTGTTTTTAAAAAAATGTGTTTTTAAAAAAAAGCCTTTTACAGTGCAAATGCTCCGCTGTTTAACCATTTGGTTTCAAGTTCAACCACCAGGGAAACATGTGCAAAATACTGAGCTCATTTGAACGTTTCTCTTTACTTGTATCACCACGATTACATTCTGACTCCTGTTCACTGGAAGTCGCAGTGACCGGCGTCTTCTTGCAGCAAGAAACCCAACAATTTTCAATGTGTGGGGATCAGGCAAAAATCGCTTCAAACTGATCTCCTGGTGACTTTTGGCTTTACACCCTGTGAACATAATTTGTCCTAAAAATTTCCTGTCCTTTTTTTTCAACGCAGCTGATGTGACATTGGTCCTTGTATATGACTTGACTACACTGAAAGCTGAGCAGCGTCCTGTCTTTGTTGTGAACGTAGTTGACTATGTAGTTTACAGCTGTGCGATCATTACAGCGAAATGAACTCATCGCTGAAAACGGAGAGGTGAGTACATAGGGACGCATGTTTTTGCTTTGAGGCAAACTGCCCCTCTAAGGACCTAACATTAGAACACAACCTGCTCCTAACAGCGTCCCTCATTCCCATAATATTCTCCAAATGCTGATCAGAAGCCTCATCTTTAAATGTTTACAGATTATACGGTATATTGCAGTTGCAGCATGTTCAAAGCAATCGAACTTTAGCGGAAGCTGGAACACGGAGCACATGCTAATTTGCGGAAGTAACCAAATACAGGTCCTCATCCGACAAGAAGGACGCTGGTAACAGGCTACGCGCTCTTAGCGTAGATTTGCTGGTGTGGTAGGTGGAGTCTGTCCGTTTGGAGACAGGAGCAAAGTCTAAATGTGGCCCACTGAAAAAAACAAACAAGTAGATGAACAGTTTCATCGAGTGATGACAGCACACCTGTAATAAGAAATTCTGTCTTTGCAGCCGAGCTAAGCTGAGCTGAAAATGCAGTGCTACGAGCCGCTGCTGTCTGTTAATTTATGGTCACGTTACACTTTGATTCTAGGAGTGAAAGCGCTGGTTCCTCTTTACTTCAACTGAAGCCCAAACGACGGACGAACTGGAGCATGGGTTTCCTGTTTTGGTGCAGACTCGCAGGTTCACCTGCCTCCAGCTTCTGCCAGTAGATACATACGTGTGTTTGGAAATGTGAAGTCAGGCAACACCTGGTTCTGTAAAATGTCACACTACCAGATCTGGTCACACTCACGCACTGTCTATGATTTGTCACATCCTTAATGGGAGCTGAGTGCTGCACAATTGAATTTAATCTCTATATAATCTGGTCGCCTGTCTCCGCGTCTTCAATTTGAACCATCCTTGACACAGGAGAAAGTTTTGTCAGCAAACAAGCAAGTTTTCATGAACTTATACGGATTTGAAGCTAAGACTATGGGACACGATCACACAAAGCGTTCGGACGGAGTATGAACAGGAAGATGATGTTAGATGAAAAGTCAGGAGATCAAAGTTACTGCAGTTTGGCCTCAGGGGACCATGAATGTCAGTCCATCAAACACAAATGTCGACCTGATGGTGGCACTAAATGAAAAGTGAGCGCATCACTGAAGTTATTTGGATTCGTTGTCTGGGATCCATGAATGTTTGTACAAAAGTGTGTGTGTCTGTGCCAAAAGGTCCAGTAGAGGTTCATCCATCTGTTGTTGGGATATTTCAGAGTGTTGGACCAACCCACTGACGTTGCCATCATTAGATCCATGCCAGTAGCGTGGTTATAGGATGGTCAGGTTGTTATCAAGAGACTGAGGAACATGAACACCGGACTGGAAAATAAATATTTTATACCGAACATCATAACCTTCTGGAAGATAGGGTTTCACTGCAGGACTTAGTTTTAGCTAGGTGTACCTAATAAACCGACGGCTAAACATATATGACCTGTACTTACCTGTACCTGCAGACACGGTGGTGATCGAAGGGAAAGCTGTGGAAGTTGTGCAGCTTCCTGAGCTGGAGATGAAACTGCGTGGCCGATACGACTGATACAAAAGGCAGGAGAGGCCAGTTTGGTCGTGAAGTTGTCGGAGTTGTGAACAGCAAACACGCTGAAGTGGAATGTATCAGATACCGAATACACTAATCAATACAGACAGATAGAAACAGAAAGAAAGAAAGGTGCATTTTCATGACTCTCAGTAGAAACTCAACCTCTGTCACTCTGAGCTCCTCTCATATTCAGTCCTGAATCCACATCCCTGAGCCCTGGACCTGTTTGCCATCAGTGAGAAACTCTTGTTCTTTACATTCATCCCTGCGGAAGAACAGGGAATGAATTTCCAGGTCACGCAACTCTGTTCCTTCCCGCTTTTGAAAAGATGAATAGAAGAGAATTGCTGTAAAACGTTTCCTACAAAAAAAAACAGATAAAAAATGTAATAATACATTCAGTGCAGTGACTGAAATAATGAGAAGGTGGACACTGTTCTTCCCAGAAGGACCCTTCCTGATGGTTGTAGCCTATATTTAGTATTTGACCTTAGACCTTCTGTATGTGTTTGCTTCAGCGTGGATCTACACCCAGCTGATTGACTGATCTACATATTTACTTTGAGAGAAAAATATTCTCATATTTTTGTCAGTGATTTTGTAAAATAATTTCTCCCATGTGAGAATCAAGCATGACATATATTGAGTGAGATGCATTCTTCTATGGTCTTACAGTAGGTATGTACCAAGTTTTTACCCCTAAACAAAAAAAGGCCAAAGTAGATCCAATGGAAGAAGTGAGAAATCAGTTCAGCTGGATCCCTTGGTGCCGAACGTACTGCAGTTTACCTCTAAACACAAAGATAACATGCCGCACAGTGCAACAAAGAAAAAGCAGACGCGGGCTACTTGTTCCCGCCGCACCACACCAGAAAACCAAACAAAGCACAAAGCCACCAAAATCTAAGGGACAATCAGGAAACGTGTGGCTGTGGACCGGACGAGCCCCAGTATGTTCCGACCCCGGCTCAGGGGGAAGCAGCAAGGAGGAGGAAACCAAGTCGGATCAACCAAACTTTAAGTTTATTAAGCAAACAAAATGAAAACAACGACCAAGGTGTGTGTGTGGGGAGACTCCGCTCGGGGAGAGTCTGCTGACTGAGAGAGAGCGAGAGAGGTTGAGGTGGAGCCTTTTCTAGGTGGATCAGAATACACAGTACATACACTATACACGTGTAATTCCACCTCACACGAAACACATTTTCACAGACTCTTTCACTGAATGTTTCATCAAGCTCCCTAAGGAGTAGAATTTAAGAAGGCACGCATCTGAGAAAGCTTGGGGAATAAGTGGCTCCATACTAACTTAGAATATACTGGTTAAACGAGTAAAAGTCCAAACACTCTCATGTCTGTTTTGAGTGTGTGAGCGTAGCGTAGGTTTGGTCCTGATCCCTGCTGGCCGGACTGAGGCTCTGGTAGATGGGGTCTTCACACCTGTAGACCAGAGGCCAGTTCTCATAGTGGGAAATCTGTAAAAATAGAGACAACAGCTTCAAGTAGGTGACAAGCAGTGAGACATTTTAAAATGCGAGGGTAACCAGCTGAGTCCTCCGTCTGACCCGAGTCCTGTGCTCGGCATTTAAATTAAACCAAGCAAACGTCCGTGACCATGGTTCCTCCAGTGTTACTCATCGTTTGTCCTATTGCATTTCAGTCCAAGTGTGAAACCCCGGTTTAAGGAACTGCTGCACCTACTCTCACAGTCCTGCCTGCGCTGCCATCTGCTGGTGACAGTCTCCTCTGTCCACACTCTGTGCGGCACAGCTGGTTGTGGGGGAATGCAGGTTTGCTCAAGTGCTGTACTTAAGTACGAGTTAGAGGTACTTGTACTTTACTAGAGTATCACCGTTACCTACTTTATACCGATGCTTCACTACATTTCAGGGAGAGATATTTGCACTCGATGCTTTGCTGTGTTTACAGTGTGTCGCAGCGTTCGTCACGAGTTACTTTGCATGTTATGATTTTACATACAAAGATCAATGTATTATTGATCAATAAACTGCTAAACTGCATATAAAATAGTTCAAATGAGTTTCAGCTCAACCAACGGTGAAATGGTGAAGCATCAGTAATAATTAAGCCATAATGGCATAAATACTAATGTAAAACTCATGGGGGTCTGAGTAAATTTACTTTTCTTACCCTACGTAGATTTTACTGATGATACTTCCATACTTTCACGTAAGTAGGATTATAAATGCGGGACTTTCACCTGCAACGGAGGATTTTTACATGATAGTATTGCTACTTTTACTCAGGTACAACAGAGCACAACCCCTGTGGTCAGACTTACACCTTTCTACCCACAGAGGTCCGTGAAACTGTGCTTTTCGTTATGTTGAACAGGTTGTCGTGGGTGAAAAAAACGGTCGTATTGCTCGCGGCTGGGAGCCGCGATCATTTTCATTGATTTTTCAATCATGTGGATATTTTGTAAGGTACTTACTGAGTTAATGTTATTCTGTTGATGGTCACATGTTCTGTAAATTAGATTTTTGAAAACGGAGAAATAAAAGCAAGGAATGAAACACTGAATCCTTCATTTATTAATTTTTTGGCCTAAAGTAGTCAAGCTTAAATTTATCAACCACAACACTGAAACCAGTCACCGAGTTTAATGTTGTGGCTGAAAGGTGTGGTTGCCTGCCAGCTATCGCTTTGCCCTGCTGCCAACATGTTTTACACCCTGAGCCGTCATGAGTCTCTAATGTTGTTCTCCTGTCTTTGGTGCCACTGTGGAAGCCAACGATGAGAGAAAGCACGCACACGGAGTTTTAAAAAGTCACCTTCGTGCTTCGGTCGTCCACGTTTTCCCTCGTGTTCAAGCCTGCGAAACATAGAGACGGGAAGCATTTAGGCCTCTATTTGGACGAATTATCGAGGTGCAGATCGAGTTGCGTTGGAGGGATACTCACCATCAGAGTTCGTCCTTTTCTTCACTTTGTAGAATAGCAGCAGAACAAAAACCAACAGCAAAAAAATCACAGGGAGACATACAACCAGATGCAAGCAGTAACCTGGGCGACAGACATAGGAGGAGAGCGAGGGAAGGGAGAGAGAGGGATCTTATTTCACTCAACTGAACTGTGGGAATCTTAGTAATAAAAATAGAAGAAAAACTGTTGTGATCAGACCTTGGTCAAAAAGTTTAGAAATCGGAGTCTCAGTGTTTCTTAACTTCCCATGAGTATAGATTGTTATCATGTTATCGCGTGAAACATGTGACAAGCTTTGCATCACGCAAACATTGTGTAAGATCTTGTACGCGCTGCAGGTTCCATGTGAAATGCACTCGTCCGTGTGCGGACTGATGTCACGTGCTACAGCAGAAATCAGACGAGCAGCTCTGCAGCTTTGGACCTGCACTTCATGAGCCTACCTGCACCTGATGCCTGCTTGGCGGCTTCAAGGACGCTTGAAGTGGTGTTTGCACCTGTGGAAAGCGAAGAGACGTGAGAAAAAAAAACATCAGATATTGATCCAGTTCTGATACAGAAAAATCATGATCTCATCTTCGTGACGGATCAGCCAAAGACCAAACCACATCCAAAAAGGACAGTCAGTCCTGGACTAACATTTATGATGATGTTACTCTGCGTCTGCTGGATTTGTAAATAGTCGTTTGTTTGTCTTTTGTCTTTAGTGGCCAATAAATCTTTTTTCCTCATGTTGCCCCAAAGGTCGCCACTGCGAGACTGTCCTCTCCAGAAAAAATGACAACACCGGCTGTTTGGTCATGACTGTCATGGCTGCGCAAGCAAGAGGTTACAGCTGCAAGGAGAGAAGTACGAGGATGTCCATAAAAAACTGCCAGAGTGATTTTCTTTTTCATTATGAACAGTCTTACCCGATTTGACCAGTTAGAGCCTGTTTAGGAGAGGAGGGTTTTTGTCCATCCCACATATCTATATCTACTTGTCTGTCTGTCTATATGTATATAGATGTATATATATCAATCTATACATATAGATAAATACATATATGTGTGGATATATATGTATATATTTGTGTGTGTGTCACTGTCACAAAAACAGGAAGTGAAGTGTTGCCACAAGATGGGCTTGATATTTAATGAAGTACTGAGGCATTTTGTTCTCAAGGTTCTACATCGTTTCATTCAAATAAAGATTCATTGAGGAGCGGAAAAGAAGCTCGGTAGCTTCATTGCTTAATCAAAAAGTTATTCAAAACCCCCACAGTGTTTTCACAGTTTTTGTTGTTCTTTAATACCTTTTACTTCTCCTTGTTAATATACATTCTTCTCTTCTGTCTCCCTCACTCCATTTTCTTCTTCTTATAGAGCGCTATTTAAATTCTCTTTTGAAGAATACTGGATAAGTTCAGTTCGCTGGCTAAAGTTTGTTTGCTGTCTAAAACATATCAGGCTGCAACACCATCTAATGTAAGAATTCTGTTTTCAAACACATAAAAATAAAACAAATGTTGCCCTTTTAATTCAGGAAAAACGACGTCCGTTTCCAATGGAACGGATGTCATGCAAAGGAAAAAATAATCGTTCATTCTGCTCCCAATCATGAAACTGTTCTGTTTTTCATTTCTGTCTGAATAAAAAGAAAAAAGGGAAAGCTCACACAAATTGTTACAACTATAAAAGTTCTGATTTTTTTTTTTTCACTTTAAAAGCGGTATAGACTGAACCGACAATGAAGATCATATTTATAACGTTCAGTAGAAACTCCCCGACTTTAACTGTGAGGTCAACGTCCACACAAAAATCCAGTAAAATGCTCAAACCACACGTGTAGCGTCCCGAGTCGGCCTTGGTCAGCCGTCTGATGGTCACATACAGAGACCCAGAAAAAAGAAAAGATCCTTGGTACTCGATGCTGTATCGGCCGTTGTGGGCCACGCTGGCAGTGGTCTCAATCATAATCTTTTCTTTTCTACATTCTCCTTTACAGAAGAACTTCTCGCTTCCAGAGAAAGAAAAGTGGCATTGAACTGTTATACTTTGTCCTTCGGTTACTGAGAAAACGCGTTTTTCTGCTCTGACGAGCCCGGTGTCTCCACCACACAGTGCTGTTGAAAAGATGAACAGTGAATACCGGTGGTCAGAACTCTGTGTACTGTAGACTTCCTGTAAAACAGACTGAAGGTTAATGAGGGTTTAATCCGTCACTTCACAGAGGAGCCGGGACGACGCAGAGGCACACGTTGGCAAAGTTCGACTTCTCCCCGACTCCGCGGCAGCTGCTGTCGTTCTACCTGTAGCTGCAGTAGAAGGAGTCACAGTGTCTCCGGGTAACATCTGTACCTTCTAACATTAACCGCATAAACAGGCAGCAAAATAATGGATAAATGACAAACCTGAAATGAAACTGGGTTACATTTACTGGGAACAGATTACATCAGGGAACAACGGGACATCTCAAAGAGAAGACAGCGACTGAAGAAGACCGACAAGTGTGGACAACAAACGTTGAAAAGCCGTGTGTGCTGCGGCATCGAGGAGATGGTCAGGTAGTCAGTCCTCACCTGATAAGGAGCAGAAGAAGAGAAGATGGTGGACCTTCATTCTGAATTTGGTTCAGAGGGAGAAAAATCATGTGACCTGCCTCTGTCGCTTCACTCCTTCCACTCCGCTCGATGTCTGTCTGGTCAATCAATAAGCAGAAGTTGTACATTTTGACATTTCCTTCCTCCCTCTGTGAATTTGCACTACGTGATCCTCCAAGAAAAATAACAAAATCAGTTGTCTGAGAAATGCGGGTTTAGATTTAAAGTTGTCAAAGCTCAGTCAGATCGGTGAGAACCAGCCGGAGTCTCGCTGGGATGTCAGTGTGCTGTTTGAAGCCTTGTGGTTGGGTCATCCTCAATTCCGAGTGGATATCTAGGATTTGCTTTACTCTCATCCTCTCATACCAACAAAGACTATAAATGAATAATGAAGCTGAGCCACATTCACTTTGCAGCAACGGCCAGTGAAATGCCGCTGAAGGACAATGTGATGATCAGGTTTGTCAGATACATCACGAACACAGGTGGATGTCTCTCACTGATCCGTTGATGTTTCTGTTGATCTTTCATCGGAAGGAGGCGATGTGGGATTTAAAAGTGACTTCAGTCAAATTTATTTTTACAGCGTTTCACTGAAGATACAGAAATCCAAAAACCAGAGGAAGAAATGCTAATATTTGTATTTTTTCTTCCCGTGGATGCAGGACGCTCTTCTACGAGAAGAACCTGTTCTTATTGAAAGAACAGGTGACAGAGGTCAGAGTGGACCGACGACAGGAGGATGTCGGTCTGAGCATCACACAGGGACCACGTCTGATTCCGGGACGGTACAGTTTGGGCAGGTTTGGGCAGAAATGAACTAGAATCAGATTAAATTGTGGGCAGAATCGTTTTAGACTTTCTATGGCACATTAACTGTCTGTTGGATTAAATCATGACCCCGCCAGTCACAGACTGTGGTTGAACTCTGTGGACAACGACTGTTGATTTTTAATCTTGTCAGGAGCTCAACATATTTAAGGCTTTTCTTCATCATGTATGATGGTTAACTTGTATTTTCAGTGTGTCGCTTGTGAGGACCGTCCTCTAGCCGCCACATGTGAAGACGCAAGCCAGCAGGGATCAGGACCAAACCTACTCCAACGCTCACAAACACACACACGAGACTGTCTGAAATCAGACTTGGATTTCGTTACTGTGGAGGTTCGCATGTTCTTCAAGACTCTTGTCTGTGGTTAGCGTAGATTTCTCTGTAGCTGCTAGTGTTTGGTTTTGGATATTTTTCTAAAATACATTTCCTTCGGTAAACATGTAGATGTCCTCGGTATTTGCTCCTTTAAACTTTGAGTGACACGTGAAGAAGTCAGTGCAGTTTTAGCTTGGACCGGCTGACATGTCGGAGGAGTAGCAATGTCTCCTGGAAGCAGAGAAAAACCAGACTTCCCCTGATATTCAAGATGATATTGTGATTAAATCCTCTTCTTTGCCACTGTAAATGTGTCGCATCGTTGCAGAACTTTCTTCCCAATTTTACACTGAGTTCTTGACATTCGTGAAACTTTGTCCCTGGATTGTAACAGCCGGTAAACTGCCAGTCGGTCAGTGTGGTTAAAGATGTCTCCGGAAAGCAAAGGGAAGCCAGACTTTTATCATCTGGTTTTTATTGTCATTATGAAAAACCAAAAGCATTTTCTTTGTCATGTAGGTTACTTTATTTGCATCCCGTTGCTGGATCCACGTACTTCAAATTTCTCATGGAGTTTCCTAAATTACTAGTGAAACAGCTGCTCCCGGGTTTGTAGCAGTGAGGCCTGTGCGGCGACGGATGGCACTGCGCTCCGACAGCAGAGACCGAAAAATACCACAGTCTTTCAAATCAAACAGCAAAGGGAGTCCGCCGGTTCGCTCATCTTACTAATGACGACAGCCACGTCTGTAAAATCTACCTCCAAGTGCTCGCTGCTGGCTAACGCCCTGCTGCGGTTATACCACTTACATGCATCGCGCCTTGCGTGTCCGGATCTAGTTGTAGGTGCTTAGTTATGATCCGCTCGACCGAGGTCGTCTACACACAGACACGCAGGACTTTGAAGACATCTGGATTGTCCCCATTTTCACATTTGTAGGTAAACGAGTCACCAAACTGGAACGAAAAAAAAAAAATCCAGTTGATTTAGCTGCTGAAGCCTCGTATTGGCGTCAGATAAACTTTTGAATGCGCTTTTACGTCTAACACTCGTCTCACTCAACATTGAAAGGTTTATTCTGTAGCTATGTCTTAACATAGCTACATTAGCCAAACAGCTGTGAAAACTTTGGCCCTGAATCACAATTTCTACCTAATTTATCTCAAAGCTAAAGATCTCCTGTCGCGTGGTAGTGGAGAACTGGGGTTTCTCTTCTGGCCATTGCGGTTGGTTGATCCAGAAATATTCAGCAGGAAAATGTGAGCTGTGTGATTCGGACGAAGTGGAAAGTGAGTCCAGTTTTTGGGGGTTTTCTTGTATTACACACAAGAGGGGGCTATTCCATCTAATGGCTCAACAAAATCCCCAAATATTTTTTGGTGGACAGATGAGCAAAAATTAGAGAGGTTTCATTCTGATGTGTTTAGTTTGCTAGTTTCCTCTTTCCTCCTGGAGAAGAGGGCGAGCGGGACTGTTTAATCAGCATGTGCACGGGTTTCTCCAGTGACATTTAGTGAATCTTTCTTTTCAGTAAATGTCTGTGGAGGAGTGTCCATGTTGAGTGAAGCGCACAACAAGGGTGTGTGTCATCCTCTGTGTTGAAGGTCAGTGATGTGGGTGCAAAGGGCACAGTTTCTTTTGGTGTCATCAAGGTGCAGTGGTGTAAACATCAACTGATAAATATCAGAAAGCTAACATGCATCTGTATTTGGATCACTTGCGGTGCCTTTCTCGTTTGAACTGTCCCGGCGTGGGTGATTTACTCTTTCTGTCTCTCTGTTTTGTTTCTCAGTAAGTATTTTTCTAATCAGGGGTTTCCTGCAGCCTATAATCAGACGCCGTGGCGGCTTGCCTGAAAGACAGAGCAACCTCCTGTAATGTCAGAAGATTTTTATGAAACATGTAAATCTTCCAGGAGAACAAAAGAGGAACTCATTTATGCAGCTTAGACCACATATTTAAGGCATGAGCTCACTGTTCAGACCATTACCAAGCAGATGAACTGACACGATTAGAATCAGCAGTTGATGTCACAATGTCAAGTTTTTACAGTTCTCCCTTTGTTACTTAAGTAAATTTAAAAAAATGTGTTAAACAAACCAATGATAACGTTTCCACTGCATACAAATAAAAAAGGGTTAAAAACTGATGAGAGTGACTGTTCATTCGATGTAGTTTAAATGTGCGGAAAGTTGCAGATTTAGCCGGCGAAGGAAAACGACCTTCACGTGCAATTCACTCACAACAGCAGATACGTTCTAAGAGAAATCCATTCTTTATCGACTTAATGAGGAAATGTTTTCAATGTGTTTTCTCTGCATTTCATTACGGAGAGACGGTGGAGAGGTGACAGCAAATGAAAGAGAAAGAGATACAACAAAGGCCGGCGTCTTCATTCCTACGCTGCAGGGATGCCAGTGGAAATGTTTTAACGAATGTATCCGACAAGTCGTCCTGCATCTGTCAGGGTCACAGTGTCTCACATAGACAGCGCACGCAACTCCGTTTGCAGCTGTTTTTTTTTAAACCGACTTTTTTCATTTGGGAATTTCTGAGACAGTGCTCTGCTCTGATACGCATTTCTGATCTTCTTTCCATTAACTGATATATTTGTTGCTAAAACAGGATGTTTGGGCGGGGGAGTTAACGGGAAGCGTCCATCAGCAGATGGGATATCAGAAAGAGGAAGAAAAACAGCTAAGATGGAGTTTTTAGGCATCTGTCAACGTCAAGTAAAAAGTAAAAGTAAAGATGTGCAGTGCCACTGGAGGTCAGGTAAATCATTAAATTGGGCAGCTTCAGCTTTCTGATTGACCAGACAGAGAGCGAGTGGAAGGAGTGAAGCGACAGAGACAGTTGTCCTGCGGTCGCATGATTTCTCTCCCTCTGACCCAAATTCAGAATGAACGTCCACCATCTTCTCTTCTTCGGCTCCTTATCAGGTGAGGACTGACTACCTGACCGTCTCCTCGATGCCGCAGCACACACGGCTTTTCAACGTTTGTTGTCCACACTTGTCGGTCTTCTTCAGTCGCTGTCTTCTCTTTGAGATGTCCCGTTGTTCCCTGATGTAATCTGTTCCCAGTAAATGTAACCCAGTTTCATTTCAGGTTTGTCATTTATCCATTATTTTGCTGCCTGTTTATGCGGTTAATGTTAGAAGGTACAGATGTTACCCGGAGACACTGTGACTCCTTCTACTGCAGCTACAGGTAGAACGACAGCAGCTGCCGCGGAGTCGGGGAGAAGTCGAACTTTGCCAACGTCTGCCTCTGCGTCGTCCCGGCTCCTCTGTGAAGTGACGGATTAAACCCTCATTAACCTTCAGTCTGTTTTACAGGAAGTCTACAGTACACAGAGTTCTGACCACCGGTATTCACTGTTCATCTTTTCAACAGCACTGTGTGGCGGAGACTCCGGGCTCGTCAGAGCAAAACTCAACATTTATACAGGAGCTGAAGGAGGAAACGGTACACTTAATTGCTACTTGACTCTGCCTGGAAGCAGGAAGTTCTTATGTAAAGGAGAATGTAAAGGAGAAAACATTCTTATTAAAACGGACGATGTCAGAGCAAACAATGGCAGATTCAGCCTTGAATATAGAAACAAATCTGCTGAAAGAGGAATTGTGTCTGTGACATTCACACATCTGACCAAGACTGACTCAGGATGGTACAGGTGTGGCTTGGGCACATCTTTGGTTCCAGATTCGTACACGGACTTTGACATCAGAGTTTCAGATGGTGAGTTTCTTCTTAAAAGTCCCGTACTGTAAAAAGTGAGATTTCCATGTCTCTTTTGATCATAAAGCAGGTCTAGATGCTGCATAAATACCGTGAACGTATCAAAACGCACCAAGCCCGTATTCAGAAACTGTGCCTGTAAGCGCAGCGTCGGGACTTCCCTAACTTTGTGATGTCACGACAAAACAGTCGCCGCCCTCACCCACATCAAGGCCCCCCACCCGGACCCACCGTCCAACCTTTTTTTGGTTTTAACTCCGTTAACAGCACGACGCCAAGCGGTGGTTCTGTCGCTGAGCTAGCAAGCTACGAGACAGAGAACTGTCGAGGAAACGCTGCACAATCGATGGACGTCAGGAAGCTAATACATACAGAAATACAATACGTCTTCTTGTGGATATCAAAACTTCAAATAAAACACCGGAAAAGTGTCAAAAATTCGACCTTTAAAGTCATTAAAACTGATATATTTTGTATATTCGCTATATTTAGGGACTTTTAGAGTGTAAGAATAAATTAAATCAAATGGAATCAAATTAAATTGCAGAAAGAACATGGGTTATTTATCATGCATTAAGTATTATTATGATTATGATAACATTTCTGCATTACCAGTCAAAGACTGCGGTTGAACTAAGCAGCTCCCCGTGTGACTCTGTAGATACAGTAAGTGCAGCATCTTACAGGACGTGCAGACTGTAAATAATGACTGTTCATCTCTTCTGCAGCAGAGCCGCTTGGAAAGTCTGGTTTCCTGAGAACAGATACTGAAGGAGAAAACGTCACATACCCATGCATGCACGCCGACAAAAGGAGCAGAATGTTCTTCTGTAAGGGCGAATGCACAAAAGAAGAGGACATCCTCATCGAAACAGATCAGACCAGAGCTCAGAATGGCAGATATGGCCTCAAATATCAAGAAAGATCTGTATTTGGACTGTATCTGACAATCACACGGGTGGCCAAGTCGGACACAGGACGGTACAGGTGTGGTTATGGCAGAGCTTTGTCTCCAGAGTCATACTACGTGTTTTCAATCGTTATTGTAGACGGTGAGTTTTTCTCTTTTTTCTTGAAAGTCGTGAAAATGTTTCTTCATAATCCTTGTGTTTTCTGTTAGATGCACATTCATTTTTTAAGGAAGAGAGAGTGAGATGTTGTTTTATTGTCTTTTAGATCATGAGAAACAATTTTTCTTCCTTTTTTCCATTGTACTGACAAAACGTCCTTTTAGACAGAAACAGAAATGAAGAGCTGACCATATTTTTCTTTTTATGATCTATCCCTCTACAGCAGCATTTCATTTCTCTCGTCAGGATTTCTAGTGGTTCAGTATCTGATTGTTTCACTCTGTTTTCATTGTTCACAGCTCCAACCAAACCAACCAAAGGCCAGCCTGCAACCACAGGTACACGTCATGGATTTGCTGTTTCAAACATGAAAAACCTTCACCATTTTTTTCCAAACATTACTGCATTTCTACCTACTTCTCTTTTCTTTTGAATGAAATCCTCCTATGTAGGGTTGTTGAATTTAGATTTACACCAGTGTTGAATCAGTATGTGGTTCTTGTTTGCGTTTTCATTGTTCACAGCTCCAACCACTTCGAAACCAAACTGGACTCGCCGACCTTTTTCGACAACATTCCCATCAGCCACCATGGCAACACCATCCACAACACAGAGCTTAAGCTCCGGTTCAGGAAGTGTCCCACCTTCATCGGCTTTCCCTGAAACCAAAGGCCAGCCTGCAACCACAGGTACACGTCATGGATTTGCTGTTTCAAACATTCAGGCCAACATGAAAAACCTTCACCATTTTTTTCCAAACGTTACTGCATTTCTACCTACTTCTCTTTTCTTTTGAATGAAATCCTCCTATGTAGGGTTGTTGAATTTAGATTTACACCGGTGTTGTTTCAGTATGTGGTTCTTGTTTGTGTTTTCATTGTTCACAGCTCCAACCACTTCGAAACCAAGCTGGACTCGCCGACCTTTTTCGACATCAGTCCCGTTAGCCTCCACAGCAACAACGCGGAGCTTAGGCTCCGGTTGGGGAAGCTCGGCAACTCCATCAGTGTTTTCTGAGAGCACCGCACAGTTTGCAAGTACAGGACAATTCACAGCGTACTGTTGGTCCACTTGCCAACTCCAAGAATAATAGCATTTCCGATTCCACGCGTAGGAATGGTTTAGAAAAAATGTGATTATCTTCAGAGTAGTTCAAAGAGTATGAGGAAGTTGACACGATGTCACCCTCATCAGGTTTCACATATCATGCTAAACATGTCATATGTTTTAAATGAAGTAAGACTAATTTCCTTACAAGAGGGTTTTTTAAAACGTTTATTTAGTTCCCTGTTATACGTTTGAACAGGCTAAACTCCTTTATGTACACTGACTGGGGCTCTCGCTCCCTCTCTCTCTCTTCCCTCCCTGCTTTGTCATATGTCCCTCGCCCAGGTTACTTCTTGCCTCTGGTTGTATGCGCGCCCTTAGTCGGTGTGTTACTGGTGGTTGCGTTTCTGCTGCTCCTCTACATACGGAAGACAAGGACCACAAACAGCAGAAACACTGAGGTGACTTTCTTTGACTGTGTATGTCTCTGTTCACTCTTACTGACAGCCTCTACCTCTACTCTGTAAAAGGACAGGAAAGGAACTTTGAAACTTCACTGTAGATTTAAGAGAAAACCTGGGAAACCTGTCTGACTTCAGATAGAAGTAGACAAAAGCAGGCCTCTCATTCTTAGTGACTCAGCAACTATTGATTTAGATGGATAGAATTCAGGTGGATATTATTTACCGCAGGTAGCTAGCTATTTAATATCAATCTGTTGAGTTGGTTGAAAACTCTGGAAGATTTTAAATGCCTAAATCAAATGAAGTGAGATGCAAACTGGGAAAAAAAAACACGTTAAATGACAGTTTATCAGCCTTTGGTCAATCCTGCCGACCTCTTTCCAGTCTCTCGCCGGCTGGGTGCCACGTTTTCTAGCTGAAATGTGTTTTCTGACTACAAAGCAGGGAATCATGGGGTCGGTTGATTTAAAACATAAGCTAGCAGGTAATTCCTGCACACATGGTGACTATCATTATGTAGGCTTATTTTTTTTAAAAAACAACGCTTAGGGTACATTAAAAGTTAAAAGTCAGATGTAAAATGTTACAAGAAAACAGGAAAAACTTGACTATTCGCAGGCAAGTTCTGGAGTTCTGAGGAGTGTGTGTCTTTCTGAGCAGGTTTATGAACCTTTACTTGTGATGGATACCAGAGAGGATGATATCATCAGGAAGTGTAATGCACACTGAATCTTGAAATATGTGTAGCATGTCTGTGTGACTCAGCAGCAATTGGACAATAGGGTTCTGATGTAGCCTTCCCTAATTGCCTCCATGCTACGAGCGCTGATTGTGTTGATAAGCAGCCAAACTACAATAACTAACTTCCTGTTGCACCTGTCCCTTTCACCACACACAGTATCGTTGCGTCACCTCTCTCCCTCTGGTACCACGGCTACTTCTATATTTCAGTTGTGGGGTCATTTCTTGTCAACTTGGTAAAGTTTCTGATGTCATTTTTTTAGTTCGCTGTCATCTATAAGAAGGTTAGTCCAGTCATGTGAAGACTCCACCTACGAGACCAGCAGGGATAAGGAGCAAACCTACTCTACACGTAATTCAGACAGCAGACGACTGATAATGTTTCAATTTGGACTCTTTGTTTGTCACTTGTTCAGGTCAACATGTGTCAGTATGAGGCCTTTAAACCCTCACACATGACACAGGCCATTAAAAATATCTGTACTGGAATTTTCTCTGCAATACTCCCAACAGAGTTGCAAAATGGGAGAGGCTATTTCAGATCCCCCTGGTTCTGGAAGTAAAGTGTCCACTTTGGTTGGACCGCAAGAGCAGGGCCAACCTAACGAACGCGAATGTCCATGATAAAATTACACCACTGGTCATCCGAATGCCACGTGACTGAGTGCTCACGTCATACGATCGGCTCTTTCCATCGGTTGCTCTTTCGAATGAACTTATGCAAACGGTTTCTATTTGGTCATCAGGGGGGCGTTCACAGGCGGCGTTGACAACTTAGCGCCTTTGTCAATAGATTTACTGACTTTTCACACCGCTTTAGCAACTTTTCTTCACAAAAGCACCTAGCGACAATTCTAGCGACTTTTAGACAAACCTTAGCTACTTTCTGTAGAAGAGAGTCGCCAGTTTTACCCCACGAGCTCAAGGTTGAGCTTGTCCTCCGTAGACACACCTCTCTATATCTCATTCTCTCTTTCAATTGACCGCAAAGCAGCAGACACAGACGTGTAAATGTACCGTACTGTAAATGTGAGCACAGAGGGCAGGAGAGAAGGAAACAAGTAAAGGGCGAGTGCAGCTACATACTAGGTTTTGACCTAGTCTTGTTTTCCATTGTCAGTGTTATGTGACTAATAGTTGGAGCACTCATGTGGCTTGGATGGGAATGAAACTACGATGAACAACTGCATTAGAAAATATGTGGTTCTATAATTAAATTCGAATGTACAAACCTGTGTACGAAAAAAAACCAGGGGGAAATTTACTGCAACGACTAATTTTTTATATTTCGGTGAGAAACTCTGCTGAGAAAGCCGACGATACGATCTGCAGCTCGGGTCGGTTCGCTTTCCGATTTTGGGTCATTCTTGGGTCGCTTCTGCAGCCATGGCACCTATTTCTGAACTGAAAAAAACATCGGTTCATAACCGGTTTTATAAAAACAATGTTTAAATAACTGAAAGCATAAATCTATTGGATATTTACTTTATCTGGGAGAGTTTTGTGTTTATATTTTAAGCAACATTGAGAATACAGTTTAAAGAAAAATTTGAAATGGGAATACGGAATGGGGAAAAACCCTTGTGGAAACCAGCATCTCCTCCCACTTTGCAACTCTAATGGTCTCTAATTTCTGATTATCGAAGAGCTACAACAGCAACCAGAGGACACAGCAGTATGAAGGGAGGGCTGAAAAGGGGTAGTCATTTAAGCAATGGTTTGAGAAGGTATTGTGATAATCTCTGAGATCTGCATATACTCATTATGTAACTACAGTATGTGTGTTACTACAACAAATCTGTACTACCAACATGTTTGATTTTAAAGAAATTGTACTGGAACAATGTTAAATTTGAGGAAGTAAGTAGTTTTGGAAAATAGTCTCTTGATCTAAAACAAGTGTTATGTTAATTATAATAAAGTGCTGAGATGTTTAAAGTCTGTCAAAGGCATAAAGTGTGTGGTGTATGCTGTGCTGTGGAAGTGGAGAAACTATCAAGTCCCCAGTCCTAATAGGGCTTAAGTCGCGCTTTAAATCACGGTTTCGGTGTCCACTGGAAGCATTTCATCTCCATCCACGCCCCAGATGCGCTGGTCCCGTCCTGGGCTTTCCTCCCTGTCTCAGTCACCTGACACCCCACACCCACCTTACTCACCTGTTCCCATTTCCCTCATTAGCTCCCCAGCATACATACTGGTCCATTCCCGCTTTCCTGCTGCCATTGTCTTTGACTTCCACCTGCTTCTTTCGCTTTTACTGGTGGTTTTTGAGCCTGCCCGCTTGTAAGACTTTGTTGTCATCACTATGCGCATGATTAAAGTTTTTCTTCACTGCACCTACCTGCCCACCTGCGTCTGCATTTGGATCCTCCTTCCTGTGCTCCGTACACCAACCGGCAGATAGACCTGCCCAGCGGAGGTCGAGGGACTTGTGAAATAAAAAGGTGGGTTCCATCTTTTTTCAAGTGTATCTTAGAGCAATCTCGAAATGCCAATCTGCATTAAAAGAGCTATCGGTTGTGGTAATTGTTCCTCCTGTCCATAGTGGCTGTGAAGAGGTCCCTTCGGTGTAAGTGACGGGGGGAAAAAATCCACTGGCCTCAGTCCTTGTTTTAAAAAAAAAGCAAAGCAAAAAAGCAAGTCATTAAAAAATGACTGTAGCTTTTGGAAAATAACCTCTCGGTTTGTCTAACTCAGCCTCACATTAGCTTCGGTTGAACGTCAGCGTCCATTTTTGCACAAAACAAGGACTGTTTACTGTTCCCCATCACTTACGTTACAGTGCGTAAGAAGCTAAGGGATCTCTTCAGGGCCAGTATGGCCTGGAGGAACAACCCGTACATCTTTCAATGTACATGGTGTATGGACATGCCGGTATTGTTAAAAGACAGAAGACGTCATCTCCTCTGACCGCTCGTCTCAAATGTCAGTGTAGCCGGTCACACCGTACAGCTGCTTGTATTCACGTTGATTTTTGTCAGATGCTGTCGTCATAAAATAATGACATGATCAGCAGTGCAGCAGCTCTGGAATGACCGGACAGACGATTAAATCCGGTCCATAAGCGGTTACTGGTCTGTGGGCAGAAACAAAAAAATCCACGTAAAGAGAAGAATTAAATCTTGAATGTGCCTGTATGTAAAACACAGTACATGTGATCATGAGCGGGACGGGACTGAAGAGAAGTTTAACCAGCTGACGCTCTGCAGACCAGGCTGGATGTCTCGAGTCCCCACCAGGGGCCCCTTTCACAGAAGATCCTCGCGAGCACTTGTCACGAGCAAGTGGTGGCAGGATCCTGTTTAACAAGAGCTGCTGATCACGGACTGCAAGAGATGTGCTTTGTTTTGACTGACAGATGTCAAAACTAATGCAAAAGTAAAATACATCTGGCTGCAAATTGAACAAATCGGGATGAAGAGCAAGACACGTAGTGGCAGTGAAATTACCTCTCTTCATCTGTCCCTCCCTCGTGTTTAGAAGCTGAACTAATTTTGCTGACAATTATAGACCTACATGCTGAGACAAACCTCAGTAACTGACCGGCAGATTATTGCACTTATTCATGGCTCCTTATCACAAGCAAAACAAGTTGAGTTCAAATATTCTTTTTTTTTTTTTTATACAGTACAGAGACTAACTATGTCGTCGCGTTGGACTCCAGTGTGGTGAAAGGTGCTGAGGCTTCCTTCTTGTTTGGGCTCATGGTCAGAGCGTTAACATTAGAGTCCGTCTCTGGCCGAGCCGACTGGCCGCATGCACCTCGTAGTGACCCAAGTACTAAAAACCGAGAAAGCTCCTTTTAACCCTTTTAACTCCTCCAGGACACAGAGTCTCACGTCGTACATGGAGAGTACTTGTTCTTCTCGGTAGAGTCAGAGAAATCTGTTTGGGTCGGAGGGACGTCATGTGACCTGCGATTTTAACTGTGTATGTCAATGCATATATGTACTTAAATACATGGATGTGTCTGCGTGTATGTAGCCTCTATTCTTGTGTTTATTATTATATCGTCCTCACTCGACATTAGTTTGACAGCACTACATGAACAAGGCCTGTGGTCTCACATGTCTGGACTAACACATGTGAAATCCTCCTCAACCAGGAGGCGTCCGTAAAACCGGCTTTTTCTTCTCTTCAGTCGCGCCCAGACGTGCTGCTGTAGCTGCTCGGGATTCTCGTCGTCCCTGCCCTCATCCTAGGGCTGGCCTTGATGGTGATCTGCACTGAGAGCGACGCCAAACCTGATGGCGAGGCAACAGGAAAAACACGAGCAACTGAAACTTCCCATTTCTTCTTTCTTCTATTTACCAGCTGAAAAGATTTTCACAGCGACCTGCGCCCCACAGTGTGCTCACCGTGCTTAGGTCTCTACTGGGACTATTGGGCATTTTCAGCCGCGCCGGGAGTGCGGCTCTAGGGATGGCTTTGTCCGTTGCTCAGGCCCCAACTTCGGTCCAGGCTGAAATATCCCGACACCTATTGGGTGGATTCCCGTGAAGTTTGCTACGGAGGCTTACGGAGCCTCCTGACTGTCGTGATCCCTGGACCGTTCCTCTGCTGCTACCAGGAGGTGTACATTTGTGGTTTGTAGTTAAATGCCTCAGTGACTATTGAATACATTGCCCTGAAATTTTTGTACACACATTCATGTTTCTCTCGGGATGAGCTTTAATAACTCTGCTGATCACTGAACTTTTCATCTGGCACCACCAGTATTTTGTCCAGCAAGTAGGACAAAATAAATAAAAAGCCACCCTCCTACATATTGTTTATTTTATTGAATCGTCTTACCATGAGACATGTGATAGAGTTAAATTGCAGAACTGCAGCCAATCGGTGTAGTGGATCATCAGTAGTAGCCGGTATGTTGACGAGCTGCGGCCTGTTTCGGCAGAGGCCAACGTGAGTCCACCTCAGGTGAATCCCAGCAGCTTCCTCAGGTCACCGTTTCAATGAGAAGTCAATCGTCAACGTGCAGGTAAGATCAGACCCTGCAGCAGGGAGAGAGACGGATGGAGAGTGGAGCTGTGTGTGTGTGTGTGTGTGTGTGTGTGTGTGTGCTTGGAGGAGGAGGGACTCCATCGTTTAGAGAAGTTCAGGACTCTCCAGTGAAGAAGGAAGAGAGGCAGCGGTAAACCCTCGGCGCCTCAACATGAAAATCGTTCACACTTTGATCTGCTGCTTCTACCTCTGTGAGTGTATTCGCTTTGCATTTCCTTCACTTTCTCTTGTCATTAACTTCATCATTTCGTCTTAGGTTTATTCACAGTTGGTCGACGATACATTTGCACCGGTGGTTTCTCGTGAGTGGTTTATGTGCCTAAACGTGATAATCAGAGTCAGTTGTGATTCACTTTAAAGGACTGTAGATTTTGTCCCCCATCACTTGCATTGAAATAACTTTAAGAAGGGATCCCAGTATGGACAGAAGGTTACAGAGGACAAAAAGTCGCCTGAGCGCTGTTTTACCACACATTTAAAAATGTCAACACTTCCTTTGAAAGTCGATCATTACAGGCACTTCCTCATAATAAACAGTACATCAGAGGGAAAATGAAGGGCACAAACTCACACCACTACTTTCCCTTATCATATATGATGAAGTAAAGTGGCAGCTACTCACATTTAAGCAGCTGAAATCAGGAGTTCGGCATTCTTGCTTAAAAAAACCACGAATCAAGAGTTTCTGAATAATCAGTCAGTTGCAAAATTTCCACAGCCAAAGACAATCTACTTCGGTGGCTGGTTTTAATTTGACCCTCGGTCCCGAACCCAAAAACGCCCAGTTCACCATCATACATGACAGAAAACCGTCAGATCCTCCCATCTGAGAGGCTGGAGCCCGCGGTAGATTTGACCAAACGATATCAGACCCCACTGATGGCCACCAACCTGTGAGCCACAGCGTTGGGAAAAGCCAGGGTGGTGTGGAGGCGTCCTGCGCTGTTGGCTCGCAGGTTTTCCCTCTCAGAGCTGGAGAGAGAAAAGAGAACCGCACTGGTTTGAAAAGGTGGGAGGAAATCAAATGGATCTAGTGACATCATTTACATCATTTTTTCCTAAAATACAAACCACTGATGGCTGATAACACATCTAACGGCGCAGCAGCTCGAGGTTTACCGAATGTAGGTACGTTCCGCCGGTTCCTTGTTCTGGTAAACGGGAACTGAGTGAAACGTTGAAAGTCGCACTGGGCCGCTGTGGCTTTCTGGCTGTAGCTTTTTAAAGTCTGGGCTCCTTTTTTTTCTTCTTTCTTTTTTTTTTGTTGCTTCTGCCAAATGTTGTGCTGTCGTAAATTTCTGTGCCTTCGCGAGTCGCAGAGAGTTTCTATTCTACAGTGAGTGAACGTGAATGTTGACGTCGGAACCTCGGTTATATGTTTACATGGGTTTATTTGCTGTGATGCCAATGGTGGCTCCCAGGTGTATGAGAGCGAAAAAGAGAGGATGACGGCATTACCGAAACACGTGAAATGATCCAATTTATAACTGACCCATTGAAAACTTTATTAAACCAGGGAAAGTCCTGCAGTAAGAATAGAAGATTATGGGCAGAGGAAAGACAAAGACGTCAAACAAAACAGTAACATTGGCTCAGCGGGCGAGTCTCTGTGGAGCTCTGCCAGTGTGAAGCAGGACATACGGTGATCAGACTGCAGCATCTCACAGGAAATACAGATACTAACGCTGCTGACTGTTCATCTGTCCGGCAGCTCTGCAGGGTGGAATCGCACAGATCTTCATTTACTCAGGCCCCGAAGGAGGAAACGTCACAGTTGAGTGTCCCGTTTTTTCGTGGGGAACGACCAAGATCTTCTGCAAGGAAACGTGTGAAACGGGCAACGTCCTCATTGATACGAGAGAGAGCTCTCAGCGGGGCAGATACCGCATCGACGACGGTGGAAATAGGGTTTCTGTGACCATCACAGGGCTGACCAAGTCCGACTCGGGGATGTACAGCTGTTCGCGAGGAACAACTGTACAAACCAAGTTAGAAATCATTGTCACGGATGGTGAGTTTCTACTAAAATCCATGAAAATGTTTCTGTCTCGTCTCTGAAGGTCTTCGCCGACAGCTGCTGCTGTATGTCACGCTTTAGATTCTCTACCACTGTGAACGCTGATAGATGCTCGTTGTAAAACCAGTAGGGCTGCTGTGAAGTAGCTGATCAACTCCACCTGCGACACACACACACACACCGGTTCATTTGGACGTCAGTGGATCACACGCACACATAACTTCCTGTGTTACACGGGGAGCAGGAGCCGACCAATGACAGCAGGTGATTCTGGATGCGCTGTTCGTGCCTCTGAAGATAAAGTAGGTCGGAAATTTGCCAGTATTTTTCTCCCACGTGTTCAGTCGTCACCACTGGATATTTTTAATATAGGTAAACTGTTTTTAAAAAAATCGTTTTTTCATTTGCAAAGAGGCAATTTAGCAGGTGAAAATGTCGTTGTCGAAGCAGAAAACTACACTTGCAAAGCCGGTTGTTCTATTTAAGTGTCAGCATTAATAAATCAAATAGAAACCGATCACTGATGAATTAACTGTTGTGTTACACTGCCCCAGTCACAGACTGGTTGAACTGGGAGGCTCCCAGTCTGACTGTGGAGCAGTCAGTAAGTACAGATTGTAACTGTCGTTTGTCCTTTCAACAGTGCAGCTGGATGGAACCCGCGGTCCTTCGGAGGAAAAACCCCTCTATAAAAGAGCTGGAGGAAATGTCACAGTTAAATGCATCTTTCGTAACGGAGGCGAATGGAAATACTTCTGTAAGGAAGAATGTAAAGAGGTAGACATTCTCGTTGAAACACCTGGTTTCTTGGATCAGCGAGGCAAATACAGCCTCAGATATTTAACGGATTCTTTGACGAGAGGATTTGTGTTTGTGACCGTCACACAGCTGACCAAGTCTGACTCAGGACGGTACAGGTGTGGTGTGGGCAGAAGGTCACGAAAGAACTTTTGGGACTTTGAGATCATTGTAACAGATGGTGAGTTTCCACTGACCAGAACAAAAAAATGTCCTTAATGTCTCTGGATATTTTTATTCACTGACAGCCGCTGATGTTTTAAAGAACCTGAGACTTAGTCCTACAACCCTGGTAACAACAGCTCTGCCGGAAAATAACTGGCAAACCCAAGCATGTGACACAAATGTGCAAACTTTTGTTTCATTTGCGTATTAATGACCCAGTCACATGTTTTTTAGGAATTAAGCATAATGTGCCGTTAATTTGCAAAGAAATTTCAAAACGCTCCTGCCCCAGATTTCCTCGATCAGCATCCAAATTCATCGTCTCATTTGTGTCAAGTTTTTTTTCTTATCGTGTGTTTTTTTCTTTCAGTCCCATCGGCCTCCACGCCACCGGCAACATCATCATCAACTTCATCAGCCTTCCGTAAAATCAACAACCTGCCACCCGAGTCTGAGGCACCAAATACTGAAGGTACATCCACACACTGTTAGATGAAGGTCCATGACCCAGAGTTTTTATATCGTTTGAGTGCAGAGATGCAAGGTGGGGGGTTTTTTTTGGTTTTTTTTAAACAGTTGCATGTAATTATCCTTTCAGTAGCTAGTGACGCCTCTCAGTGAAGTGGCTTCCTGGAAAAAAGAGTTTTTCCCCGTCAGTTTAGGTATTTGGAATGAATAAATACTACATTACCCACGAGCTTCAGTTCCAGATCCCAGCCTGTGGCATCAGAGCTTATATACTGTGTGTGTGTGTGTGTGTGTGTGTGTACAGCAGATTGGCGTGTTGTTTATGTAAGTGCATCGGTTTTCTATGCGTGTGTAAATGTGTGTGTATATATCGTAAGACATCGCATCCATCAAACACAAACGACGTGACCACTTCATCCAACCTTATTCCAAACGGCAACCATCATTAATTTCAGATGCTAACAGTCGACCAATCAGGACCGAGTGAGAACTCAGACCCGTCTATGGTAAACGAATCACCAATGAGAGAACCCTCTGAGAAAATAGTGTGGGGAATGGAAGCCGGTGCGACAGAAGCCACCGTAACGGATGGGACCAAAATGATATGACTTCAGAGATGAACGTGACGAAACATTTCCTGCGGCGCGGTAGAGTTTCGCGTTCCTTGGTCGCAGTCATAAACTGCTCCAGAATCAGCTGAGAAACGATATATGTACACACTGATAACACGGCCACAGAGAAGCTGTGTCCGAATGGTCATCTGTTTCTTGAAGAAATAGTTTGACATTATGGGCGACACACTCACTTTCTCGACACAAGTTAGATGAGAAGATAGATGCCACGCTCTTGCCCGTACGCTTAATACTACATATCGTTTTTTTTTTGTGTAGAACATGTTAAAAGAGCGAGCTTTAGAGGTTCCGGTAGGTGGATTTTGTTACCTTAGGGCAGAGCCAGGCTGGCTGTTTCCCCCTGCTCCCAGTTCCCCCCTCCCACTCAACCTGTAAATGGCGAGGTTTTACCATACAGGTATATGATGTTTACAGATGTATTTATGTTCAGGTGTATGCATATGTGTATTTAAGTGAAATATGTGTACGTATACTGTGTGCATTCCTTCACGGGACAGTACATAACATGAGTATCATAACATGGTCAGTGTTGCTGTGAAACAAGCTCGTTGTTCTCCTCAAGCTGCCACGGATACGCCGCTGTATGTGGGCCTGACCCTCGCCGCCGTTGTCGTCCTGTTAACGGTGGCTGTGCTGATCTTCTGCAAAAAGAGGATTTATAAACCCAAGGGTGAGGCAAGAGGAACCGCACACACACACACACACACACACACACACACAGGCAGGCAACCATACTAGGGAACCTAGTTCCTTACAGTTTATTTATTAGCACATAATGTTTTTCCAGTTCATTGAAGACTTGGACTTAATCCAGAATCACTGCATTAGCAGGAGTAAAAAAACTGCTGCACAACTTGTCCAGCTCCAGAGGATTGTACATCTTCCTAATGATTGAAATTGATCTCGTATCAGTCACTGGAATCAAACCTTTTCATTTTCAAGACCGGTAGTTCTGGAGAAATGAGATCTGTTTATGAGCCCCTAGAGCAGGGGTTATCAGAGTCTGACTCTGTGGGCCCCCTTCCTTTTTTTTTCCCCTGTGGTTTCTAAGATGGACATAGGACATAACGATTTTCCTGGGGAGGCACAGGTCTGAAAACACAGCACGTATGTCATGGCTGTGTGTTCAGATTTGACTGAATTACGTGAGAAGGAACACGAATTGCGACGCAAATTGCAACAGTCGGGCGTTACGGGTTTCACAGCAGCTTAACTGTCTCCTTTCACTGCTGTAGCTCCAACCGCTGACGGTGTGGATAAGTGGGCCAAACTACAATAACTAACACCTGTCCCTAATGGTTTCCTCTTACTGGTTGGAATGGTTTGCACTGACTGTTGTGGGGTTTTTTTTGGTTTTTTTTTTCAGAACCTCCTGAGGGGAAACAGGATGATTTTGTGGCAGCGGTGAGTTTGAGGAAAATTGAGACACCTGAGAGTTTGTGAGACCGGCTGATATTAATACAAACCAAACCTCTCTTCATCTCCTGTAGGCCAACAGAGTGTACGACGATATCAGAGAGGAGGCCAGTTTCCAGCGCAAAGTAAGGAAGAACGTCAATAGGATTTTAGCTTTGGGCTCAGACAACAGTAGCAAAACTGGACAAGATGATGGTTTGTTTTTTTTACACCTTTCGCAATCTGTCTCTCCAGCCGCAGACACCAACCCAGAACGGTAGTTGGGAAAGGTTTTCCAGATCTCTAGTTCTTATAAATAACTCTGTTTTTGGCTTTTCCTTGATTCAGCTGGACAACGTCTGTGTCTGGTAGCCACAGGACTTGGGGTGTGAAGCCGTATGCGTGAATTTACTTCAGTGTAGGACTGTTAGACAGTTTGACGCAGGCTGACAGTCGGTGGTGGTGGTAACCTGCCAAGAAATGTAGCAAGTGTGCCAGCAATGGCAGGAGAGGAGAAGAACACTAGCCACTGAGCATGGCTCTAAACAATGCAGGGTTTTGGATTTCTTTACATGTGTTTCAGGTGGAAGGAAATACATTCAACAGGTTTTTTTCAGCCTCAATAATTCATGTCTGAATGTCAACATTACTTTGTTTGTTTTTTGCACCTCTAAAAGTAATTTGTTAGACCGGTTAGTAACTCAGTTCGGGTAATCTGCTGCCCCGTTACGTTGTTTACGTGTGAGGCAGGCTGTAATTGAGTCCTTACACTCTCTCTTCGTTTTCTTTCTCCAGGATGAAGATGACTCCAGTAAATGCATCTACGCCAGGGTGAATTTTTCCAGCAAAACCGCCGGTCCATCCAGCAGCGACCCCTGCGGCGACGACGGTTCCGTTATTTATTCCGTCCTTCAGGCAGAAGCGAGCTCCGGTGCCAGTCGCACCTGAGAAGACCCACCTCTGCCCTCTGCGCTCACGTACAACAGGAAACTGGTCTGAACGAGCAACAACTGTGCAAATAATCTGAAACCTATTAGAAGTGTGTTTGTGTGAACATGACTTTTCCTGTGACATCTTATCAAAAGTCATATTTCTGTCCTCGGTAACGTAACCACACATGTGCTGCCTCAACACTTTGTAAGCTGCTTTTACTACTTCTACTTTTGCTAATCTTATTTTAAGTTAATTTTATTAAAGTATTATTATCACAGTAAGTTATTGGGGTTAAAGTAAACTCTTTATTGGAGAAGACAGCATAAGGCTTACCATGAAATAGTTGGTTCGAATTAGGATAAAGGCTAAATTTACACAAATTTAAAATAATAGGATAAAAACAGTAACATCAATGAATAAATGTGACAACTTATTTTCCCAAATGTGTGATATCTGTAAAGGTGTGATCTGGTCATGACTAGTACTTGTTGAAAGGTTCTGTACAGTCTGTAGCAGGTCAGTAGAAATGCTGGTTTTCATACACTGCTGTGGCACAGTCAAACTAATAACACAGGCAACCAACATTTTGAATGAAAAATCCTTGTAATGAAAAGTCTTTTTGTAAAGTTAGGGACACGCGTCTTTCTGAGACTCCTCGGTTATCAAGAACAGTGACAAAAGAGAGGGAGCTGCAGGCTGAAGGCTGATAAATGACACGTTTATTTTAAAAGAGGAGCCTAACGTTAACACAAAATGAACAAAAAACAAGCTGAGGTGTTGCAGTGGATACAGTCAGTAGTGAGGGTGTGTGTGTGTGTGTGTGTGTGTGACGTTGCATAAATCAAACAAAGACGTGACTGACTGAGGAAGCTGGTGAAGCGCTGGACCCAGGTGTTTCCAGCTGTGCTGATGAACTGCGGCTCCAGCAAACCTTTGCATCCTTAGCGAACATTAGGGGTCCTCCTCGCATTTACCAGCATATACTAAGGTATGATGTCAATAGCGAGAGACATTCTTCTTCTGCAACCACTTTTTTTTAAGCACTTGAAACCTGCCTGCATTGATCTTCGCACCCCCCCACTGAGACTAGCACCTTGAAAAGCTGATACTGGGCGATCACGTTAGGAAACAGTGATCGCCCGGCACCTATCTACACGTCCAGTGCACACCGAGCAACATCGACATCTATTCGGAGCCATGTGACGTGTAATAGCAGCGTCACCCGAATGGGGTTATCGCCGGGCTGAATACACACGGCTCCAC
This sequence comes from Xiphias gladius, assembly GCF_016859285.1. Taxonomy (NCBI): domain Eukaryota; kingdom Metazoa; phylum Chordata; class Actinopteri; order Istiophoriformes; family Xiphiidae; genus Xiphias; species Xiphias gladius. The sequence goes on along the minus strand of NC_053417.1, from coordinate 28,297,169 downwards.
TCTCCATCCGTCTCTCTCCCTGCTGCAGGGTCTGATCTTACCTGCGCGTTGACGATTGACTTCACATTGAAACGGTGACCTGAGGAAGCTGCTGGGATTCACCTGAGGTGGACTCACGTCGGCCTCTGCCGAAACAGGCCGCAGCTCGTCAACATACCGGCTACTACTGATGATCCACTACACCGATTGGCTGCAGTTCTGCAATCTCATCATGTGGGTATGGACGGTAGAGACGTGCCCCCCACCAATGTCAAGGTGAGTTAACTTACTGCAGGTATACTGGTCGGCCGATGAGTAACGTGAACGTGCAGCTCAGCAGAAATGCCCAACTAGGTTTGAGGTCATTTACAAACAGTGTCACCTTAACACAAAAGTGTTGATTTGGTTTCAGAAGCATATTTATATGACATAGAAAAAAATGAAAATTCTATATTATATTTCGCATATTTATTGTTAATGCAGTAGCCCTGTTTAAAAAATTGATTAGTTTCCTTGGTAGATAATATTGTATTTGCACCTTAACAATAAGGAACTCTTATCACAGACTGTCTAGTCTTTGTTTTATGTTGTGTTCATTAATAAAATCATAGATTACATTTTTTTAATCCAAAAAAAACATGCAGACCAGGCGAATTTGCTTATTCAGCCCAGAGTAGTGTCTGCAGGTATTCCTTTCCGGCTGCAAACAGCCCCTCATCCACTGACAAATTAAAGGATAAGGTTCAAGTCTGCCTATATGAACACTGAAACAGCAGGAATGCTTATAGCGAGCAAAAACGTGCCTTACAGCTAAGACATTTTTAATTATAACGTTTAAAGTACAGTACCGCTTTAAACCGCCATTCATTACTGTTCAGATTCTATACTATACCGCCAGTGCTGCAGCCAGGTCACAAGGCGTAGTACTGTGGTGTGCCAGACCGTCAAGGCAGGTATCCCCCATAAGCCACTTTTCCTCATTTTGTCATAAAAGCCCACATTTTGCAGAAAACACGCAAACGTGACAACTCTGCATAGACCTAACCAGCAACACAACGTAGAGTTAAAATGACAAGATGAATGGGATCTGTCGAAATTTTGGTAAGGACATTTCGGCAGTTCCTTGACTTTGGTATGTCCCTACCGTCCGCACCCGAATGTTCGCCTGTGGTGGCAAGGGGGATTCAGTAAAGTCAGTTCGCTTTGAAGATTTTTTGTTAAAGACTTGTTTGTACACGTGATGAACACCCCTACTTGGCTTTAAATCTCGTCTTAAAACCTAACACATACACACCACCACGGGTCAGTGTCAGGTGTCCGTGATAGTGATCATTGAACGATCACGAACGTAGCGGGGGCCTTCAGGCGGTGGACGAACAATCGCCTGTCAGAAAATGCCCCACTAGTTTGCACTTCATCTAGGATGGAAGAAAAGCTGCCATTGTTCTGTCCTCCTCACACTCTGCGGTGTAACTGACAGGCAGCTAGACGCCCACCCAGTCAACAACCCGTGGTCATAAAAATGATGTGGTTCACTGATAGAAAGGGAACTAGAAATTAGACAGAGAAAATAGAAAAACTCACGTTACCTGAGTTGCGTGGATCCAAAAGGACCGTAGTTGGGCCTACAATGGGCCTGCATTTAAAGATGTCTTTTCAACTGTGAAAAGCAAATTACTTCAAATGTCATAGCAACAATTAAGCAGTAATAATAATAGTAACAATAAACCAATTTTCATATGTAGCCCTCACATGCATGGAAACCGTCTATTTAGAAGAATCTGGAACAACCGTCACTAAACAGAGGAGGTGGTCTGAGACACCACCTGTCGGACCACCTACAATGCAGTTCTAAGTTCAGTCCCCAGACAGCTGAACACCCATCCACACCAGGACTCATGTGACCTCAAGGACTCACATGATGGCTGGGAGGGTCAACGACTCGCTTGTCACACCTAGACCCTAATGTGGTCCTAACGACTCGCATGATGACCGGGAGGGTCAACGACTCGCTTGTCACCCTGACGACCCTCAAGGTGTCAGCACCCGTCCACACCTAGACCCTAATGTTGTCCTAACGACTCGCATGATGACCGGGAGGGTCAACGACTCGCTTGTCACCCTGACGACCCTCAAGGTGTCAGCACCCGTCCACACCTAGACCCTAATGTTGTCCTAACGACTGCATGATGACCGGGAGGGTCAACGACTCGCTTGTCACCCTGACGACCCTCAAGGTGTCAGCACCCGTCCACACCTAGACCCTAATGTTGTCCTAACGACTCGCATGATGACCGGGAGGGTCAACGACTCGCTTGTCACCCTGACGACCCTCAAGGTGTCAGCACCCGTCCACACCTAGACCCTAATGTTGTCCTAACGACTCGCATGATGACCGGGAGGGTCAACGACTCGCTTGTCACCCTGACGACCCTCAAGGTGTCAGCACCCGTCCACACCTAGACCCTAATGTTGTCCTAACGACTCGCATGATGACCGGGAGGGTCAACGACTCGCTTGTCACCCTGACGACCCTCAAGGTGTCAGCACCCGTCCACACCTAGACCCTAATGTTGTCCTAACGACTCGCATGATGACCGGGAGGGTCAACGACTCGCTTGTCACCCTGACGACCCTCAAGGTGTCAGCACCCGTCCACACCTAGACCCTAATGTTGTCCTAACGACTCGCATGATGACCGGGAGAGTCAACGACTCACGAGTGCTGCTGATCTCACCAGGGGATCAATACCTGGAACTCCCAACTAGTCAGGTAGAACTGGAGAAGCCTTTCGGATAAGAGGCCAAGCAAGTCCAGTTGCCTTCGCGTAGCACTTACAGAAAACCGAGACCTCGATGACTGAGAATCTCCACAGACATATTAAAAGAACGTTTTTAAACGTTTTGCGATGGAGAAGAATCTGGGCTTAGCCCCTGATGGTTAACAGTCCAGCCAACGCTCCTGCACCCAGAACTGGTTAAAACTCCCAAACTTTAACTGGACATTAATGAATAGGAATCTCTGTGTGTAGACATGTAGAAGTAAATATAACCATGTAATAATCTATACTTAGTGATTTATATATGAATTAAAATGATGATAATTCCCACAGTTTATCTAGCGGCTATAGCATGTAATGTTGCTATGGTTACCTAGATATTTATACACCTTGAGTACTGATTTAGAAAGATGGTTAAACTGTTGACAAAAGTGTGCTTCAGTTTTTTGCATAAAGTCAGTAGTATATGCATGGTCAGTACGTAAATTAATGAGTGCGCTTGTATGTGTACAACTAATATTCATTAACATTTTAAATAATTATATAGTAGTCGTAAAGTCTTTAAAGATTTAAATATTGAATTGGAGTTGTAGATTGACAGTAACTGCATGAATGAGGCTTCTGAAGTCCGTTGTGCCCTGGAGTCCTGTTATCCAGGCTCCCAGATTCACCATATCTTATGTTATATTAAATCAGGAAGCATCAGTGCAAAAGAAACCACCGCTTCCACTGTATGTGGGTGGGATTCTGTTTGTCAAGATCTTTGCCTTATCACTGGCTGTGCTGTTATTCTGCAGGGGGAAATGCCAGTAAAGTAATTTGACAGGAAACACGCACTCCCACAGACACACACGGCTGTTAACTGCCTCTCTGCTGGATTTCACATGTGAACGGCAACTGTCGGTAGGTTAAAGACTCTGAATCAGGCTGGCTAACAGAAATTCATGCACAAAAGTCAGTTTGAAGGAAGAGGAACAAAATTACCACAAATAATTAGCAGGCGTCCACCTAAAGACTCAAAGACTGGCTCGGTGTCAGGATCTGAGGATCCTGTCATCTCGATATTATTGCTGCAATTTTCTCCAGACCTCTGTGACGAGACAGAGGGATGTGGGATTAATGTAGCAACCCTCTACACCAGCTTAGGTGTCCGTCCAAACGCTGCACACATCTTAACCGAGTTTTTAAGATTCTGCGAATGGATGTGCGTTTCTATCCGCTACCATTGTGCGAATATTAGGGGTTGATTTTGCAGTCAGTGCCAGTAAACCGCTGCAGAGGAAGAGGACGCAACAAGATGAGGTCACTGATTGAGCTCCAGTCAAAGGTCAGTTGGTGAAAAACAATGTAGAAAACATGATGGAAATCTGACACTTCTGTTTGTTTCATGTATTAACTTGAGGACGGTTCCAGTCTCCTCACACAGATCTTAGTTAACTAGGTCAAAGCTAGCTAGCTTGCCGGCTACTATTGATAGTCATGGACCAAAACTCAACATTGAACCTGACGGTGTCTTTTTCTAAAGATATGTTTCTTTTTTGACCAAGCTGTTTTTAGCAGTGTTCATAATGTTTGGAACTGCATGTTTTTACAGAACCTCCCATGGAAACAGTGCAGCCATTGTCACTGAGGTGAGCTCGGGGACATTTTGGGCGTCTGAGGATCATCTGTGTTGTGCATCCATCTGATATTTGTACAAACCCGCCCTCATCTCCAGTAGGCCTGCCGAGTGTACGGGGATATCAGGGAGCAGGACTGACAGCGCAGACCTCCTCCTGTGCAAACCACACCCAAACCCAAGTCGCAACCAACGACGACTACAGCTTCGCCCGACCCAAACTGCACCGACGCAGCCAGTTCTCCGCACAAAGTAAGGAAAACCTGTGGTAGGACTGTGCTCAGAACAGCAGCTTTAGGCTTTATCCACCGCAATAACCCTACAGGGTCATAGTTTGATCTTCACACATTTCACAGCAGCTGTTTCTCTAGAATCAGGAACCTGGCCAGTTTGTGGTCATACCTCAAGCCACAAGCTTCTGGTGTATCGAACAGGAAGTCCTCAGACCATCCGTTTAATGTGGACAGGAAGAGCTGCAACACAAAAATTCAGATATTCATATCAATATTGAACAAGAGATTTGTCAATAAAAAAAAAAACCCTGAGCAGCTCTTTACATGTTTTACAGCAAGAGAACTGACTCACCGGCCAACACAGTTAGTGGCCACTTTATTGGGGAAACCTGTACAATCTATTGCAATCTTACAGTCTGGACTGAATGTTCATCTGCAAGGTCGTAGTTAAAGGTGGTTTTTCATCCTCCCTATTTACATACTTCAAGTGGGCAAAACATTCTAAAAACCTGTGAATATAATGGTCTCCTCTACGAAACCACCAGCGGCTATGACCGCAGTGCTTAAATTTAGAACTGAGTTAACACCTCTATGAGAGCGCCACCGAAATATAAGAAATATAGTCGAATGTTCAAGTTGGCTCAGGTCGAAGTGTCGCTAGACGTGAAGGGTAGCAAGGCTCCCAAAGCATCGCATCACAAACAGACATGACTCAACTGTTTTTAATGGGTTTAGCACACTAACAAATGTGAGCAATCGGAAGAATGGATATCTTAAGTTACTGTACGATCTCCACTGATATGCAGCAAACATTCGAGATCTTCTGTTTCTACCAAGTGGCCGACATTGTTTTGCTGTGACAACAATATGTTTCAGGTTAAAGCAGCTTTTAATACTTCTAGGTTTAATTTCGCTTATCTTAGATAATTTTGGTTAATATTACTGAAGTAGTACTATTGGAGGAACTGAACTTTTTGTTAAAATTAGTGGACGGTATTCTAGATAAAGTTGGGGTTCACCATGTCTATATCAGGATAATTCACAACCCAAATCTGACGGCCAGCTGCAGTCTAATGCTTCTCTTTCACTTCGTTCTGCAATGACACGAACAGTTGGTCACACTGAAAATACTGTGGTTCTTGTTGGGAACTGTCTGAAATCCTCAACACTTTAAGACCAAAACTATTTGCATGGGTATATTCAAGAAAAAGTATGTATATTAAAAGAGAAATATATTACTTTTTATTTATGTAATATATAACATAAATATTAAATATTGTTTAAATACTAGTATTAAGATTGTTAAGAATTAAGAAACCAAACTAAAGCTCTTTCCGAAGTTAAGATGATAAAAGAACAAAAGAAAAGAAGCAGTAAATTACATATTTGAATTAAATCAACTTAACATGAATTTAATTGTGCAGTTATATGGTCTCTATCTTTTACAAATATTTCTAGTAATACTGTATTTTCAGCCGCTAGTCTCCTTCCGATTTTGCATTGAACATTAAACTGTCCAGTAGCAGGTAAACTTAGCAGTAACAAAAGCAAACTTTCTTTGTTACAGGTTAACCGGATTTAACAGGTTCTTCATCTCTGTTTTTTCCATCTGCACCACTGCATGCGTTGAGAACTAGAGGCGGCAACAGCAGCTGAATCAAAAACAACAGATATAACACTTCCACAGCTTTACCTGCCATACCAGCGGCGCGGCTGGGCTGCTGCCTGGTTCGTCCATGTTGTCAAAAAACAAACACAATATAAAAGAATCCGATTCTGGATTTTGAGTTTCCTGTCGGCCTACCTTCCAGACGTAGCCTGCCCCGGCACAGACTAGACAAGACCTAGGAGCTCGTTTACTGGTTTTCATTTACTTTCTATTTCAACATTTCCTATGAAGATTGTCAGACATGTAATCTTCAAATGTGAAATAAAAAACGTTGATGATTAAAACACACACACTCACACACACAGACACTGGTGACCCCAGGGGAATGAAATTAGCGTGGAAGCCAAATTCTTTCCCCTGTACACTGTTCATTATGGCACTAGTGGCCTTGTGTCCACTGTGGAATACTCAAGTGCCAGGTTGTTTGCAGTACGGTCATTGTACCAGTAGGTGGCAGTGTGCATTGTATCATGAGAAACAGGTACAGACGCACAAACTGCAGCCTCCAAAATGATGGTAAAGTTGAATCAGCACCTCTGTAAAATAGTTCCAACAAAAACTGAACATTATAACCTTCTTGAAGGGATGGTTTATTCCGGGACTGTTGTATTAGACTGCATCAGTTTTAGATGGGTGTCCCTAATAAACTGCCAACTGGGGCAGAGAGCCTGACCGGACCTGCTCAGAGTTGCTCTGTTCCTTCAGGAGCAGCTGATCTACCACAGGATGCTTCATGGATACAAACACGTGCATCTGAAATGCAACCAAGCTGCTTTCCCTGTATTTTTTTTCACCTGACACAACAGATTCTGTGACCTGATGACGAATTTCAACTCCACAGCCACTGCACATTTTATAATACTTTATTGTGAAAGGAAGGCCCATTTTGGAGCAAAACAGTATTCAAACTGGGTCATAAATTTTTGTTGCTGCCAACCAAAAGTTGTGACTCCATACACTCACTGAGCGCAGCAGCTCAGTGGATGGAAACGTCTTGTTGGTGAGAGAGGTCAGAGGTGAACGTCCAGACCGGTTGGAGCTGACAGAACGGCTACGGTAACTCAGGTAACCACTCTCTACAACTGTGGTGAGCAGAGAAGCTTCTCAGGACGAACGACACGTCCAACCTGGAGGTGGATGAGCTACAGCAGAAGACCACGTCAGGTTCCAGTCCTGTCAGACAAGAACAGAATCCTGATGCTGCAGTGGACACAGGCTGCACCAGACCTGGACAGCTGAAGACTGGAAAAACGGACCCTGGTCTGATGGATCTGGATTTCTGCTGAGGCAGCAGATGGTAGGTTCAGAATTTGAATCCATGGACCCAACCTGCCTTGAGTCAACAGTCCAGGCTGGTGGTGGTGTAATGGTGGGGGGAAGGTTTTCTTGGCTCCACTCTGGGCTCCTTAATACCAACCAATTATGGTTTGAACACCACAACCGGTCTGAGTCTTGTTGCTGACCATGTGCTTCCCTTTATGGCCACAGTTTAGCATCTTCTAATGGATACTACCAGCAGGATAATGCGCCGTGTCAACAATCCTCTCAAACGGGTTTCATGAATATAACAATGAGTCAGTGAACCTCAGTGGCCTCCCCAGTCACCAGATCTGGATCCAGCACAACACTTCTGGGATGTGGTAGATCAGGAGACTGGCAGCTTGAATGTGCAGCTGATAAATCTGCAGAAATGATGTGACGCAATCATGTCAACATGGACCAGAATATCAGAGGAAAGTTTCCAACATCGTGTTGAATACAGGCCACGAAGACCTGAGGCTGTTTGAGAGCAGAGGGAGGAACTACCCAGGATTAGTCTGGTGTTCCTAATAAAGTGCTCGGTGAGTGCATATTCAGATATTAAAATGTTGAGAGCTGTTATAGCACAAACTTTAGTGTCTAGCTCTGACTGACAAAATTGGAGCAATAAGCGATAAACATCAAAAATAAAACGGTTAAATATGTAATATGTAATATTACCTGTTAAAATCACCCTATCTAAATACCACAATGTTTGGTAACAGTTATCAAAATAAAGCTTGCAATAAAGTATGACCATGAACGTTAACAGTGGCAATATAGGTCACAGAATCCAGTGTAGGATGAGACAACAGGAGCTGTTTTCGCATAATCATGAGATAAGGTCTATCCATAAAAGCAAAAGTGAATTGAAGTGCCCTGTCATGCTGCAGGCTCATGGATGTGATGCCGATGCCGATTCATGAGGCGCAGTCACATCTGTGATCTGCGGATTTCCCAGCATGCAGAGGGAAGTGCTGTTCACAGAGAGTCCTGTGGGTGGAGACATTCACACAGGGACACTGAGACCAACCATAGACTGTGTGTGTGTGTGTGTGTGTGTGTGTGTGTGTGTGTGTGTGTGTGTGTGTGTGTGTGGTCTTCTGTCTTTTCCCAGTTTGATTTTTGCTCTGTTTCTCCAATAATCTCGACAGCCGCTAGCTCACATTAGTTGACTCTTTTTGGCAGTAATGAAAGAAAATAACTGAGCCACACTGAGTTCGTCTAAATTTGTTAATGTGATTCCTAAAGAGGTGATGCAGAGCTCTCATCGAGGCAGGTGTCGATAAGTCACTGTCTCTATTGATTTAGTGATTGATTGATTTAGTTTTGCTAAATACATGCAGGGACACGCAGCGATGGAACAGAACAACCGCAGTTTGAGTGCAGAATTAGGGATTTTGAGACTTTTCTCATCAACAACGTCATCCTCTTACAGCACTGTTGCTGTTTTGCATGGCTTGTATTCATTTTTCAGACATTTTGTGTATCTAAAATTTAAAGAGAAAGTTGATGCTCTTGGTACGACTATGAGCTACTGTGCGGGTTTAGACACCTGTGGCGCCCATCGGTCATTTTGGCAGCATTAGCAGCATGTTTTAGGAATGGAAACGTTGCTCAGTCTGTCGTCAGTTTGTTGGTCCACCGCTTTGGTCCAGATTGAATTATCTCAACGGTTACTGGACGATTTACTAGATGGTGAACCCTAACGACTTCGGTGATCCCCTGAATCCGTTTAACAGCACAGTGAGGTCGTGGCTTTTGTGGTTTTGAGCGAAATATCTCAACAACTATTTGATAGATTGAGATGAAATTTGATCCAGAAATTCATGTTTCTTCTCAGGATGAATTGTAGTGTCGTTGATCGCCTGACTTTTCATCAGGCGCCATCCTCAGGTAAAAGTCTTAATTTGTCAGTTACTTGGGTTTATAACCAAATACCTGCAAATCTAATGGCATTCCAGGCTTCCAGCCTCAGCTGTGCGCTGTGCTCTGTGTTAATTAGCAAATATTAGAATGCTAACACGGTGAACATTATACCGGCTCAACATCAGCACGTTAGCATTGTAATTGTGGACATGTTTGCGAGCTAACGCTAAGTACAGTGACAAGAGCCTCTAGTTTGGCTTTGGAGTCTTTAGACAAGTTGTGTTTGACACAGGAGGGTAACAGGAGTCTTGCCGTATATACCTTTGGCATAGCTGCTGATTTGTAGTTAAACGTAGGATTTCACCCCCATAGCACTTGACCTGTGTCTTGTATGTGATCTGGCCGTACTTTGCTTTAACTATATTCTCTACGTCCCACATTCTCAGTAGATGGACTCTGGTCTGGATCCGGACCAAAACACAATTTAATCTGGACCCAAAGGAAGCGGAGCAGATCACTTGTTAGTGACATATTGCTACAGTATCGTGTCACCTCCCATGCACATCTCCCAGCGGCCAGTAGGCACGATAGCAAGAAAAATATCAGAGATAAGTGCTCAAATTATGCATGAGCACATAGGAAAAACGTGTTCTTTTTACGTGGGGAAAGTGCCAGACAGATTTGCCTAATTTGAAATCAAGCAGTGGTCATTGGTAAGAATGGTGAAAGGCCACTATGACACAGACACGTGGCAATTTTGAACAATTCTGTCTGCAGAGCTCAGAGAACGTCCCCTCGCTGAATTTGTCACATCAAGCCACCAGCACAATAACTGTATTGTTCTGAATTACTGTAAATCAATGACACAACAAGAGCAGATGATGAAATCAGCATTTTCAACCACAACTTTCTGCAGAAACTCACTTGGATCAGTGTCTGTGCTTGGCCATCACAGCAAGACTTGGTTACACAACTGAGGTGTAACTTCCCCCATGAACGCAGAGTGGTGTTTGGTGAACATAATTGACGCTGTCGAAATTTTCCGTGTGGTCACTGTGGTATTTGAGTCCCCCTGTTCTAAAGTAGCCTAACTGTGAGCACATTTGCTTTGTGACGTGAGTGATAGTGGGAGGGTTTGCCTCGTTTCATACTGAACATGAGACTATTCCCTGTAGTCGCCGTGTTTACGTTCTTTCATTCACTGCGACGGAGCGGGGAGGGGTCTCAGGCCTGTACGACCAAGCAGGGTTTGTGGTTAGCGAGGTAACTTCGGGTTTAACACCCGGGTTTTCTCAGGGTTACGACGGTGGCTCACGTCTTACCGTCACCATGGTAATTTACCTAATCTGCTCCGGAGCAGCTAACGTCGGAGGGAACAGATCAATGCGTGTGAATGCCCCGCCAACCGACCGGTCAATTCTGGCGCTCTGAGCTCGGCAAACCCCCTTGGCTTTCCCTGACAATCTTTTATTCTGCATGAGCGACCGTCATCATTGCAGAGGACCAGCTCCTCAGCAGGACTTATTTTCATTTTTTTTCCTGTTGGCTGAAAGCAATGTCAGAGACATTTCACTGTGCTTTTGTTTTTTCTATATTTATTTTTTATTGGCTCCCAAGTCGGTTTGGCGACTTGGGAGCGGGGATTGCAGCTAAAAGAATAAAGCTAAAATTGTCACACACGCCATTAGAATGCATCTGAGCGACGCATTAATTCAATGGAATACACAAATGTAATTACAGTCAGATGTACTCATGTCCTAACGATGGGGCCATGATTTTATAATCCGTTTAACCTACACTTTCATGCATTTGTGATTTTTTTTTTTTTTCGCCTAGAGATGTCCCTGCAACTGTTGCTTTTAGTCTGGATAACGTGTTTGACTTCTTCCTACAGGTCTAATATTATAGTTGGCTCCTGGTTTGTAAAATCCGCCGCTCTGCTGCCAGTGGACTTGTCCACGTTCGCAATCGGTCGTATGCTGCAAACACCGCCCCGAAGTTGATAACCACCGCCGTGTGACCGCTTAGCGTGTTTACGGTCGTCAGGATCAGCGAAGCCAGATAAGGATAAGATGTCCTGGGTACGCTGAACCGGCTTTGCAGTACAGGCGCCAGGTGAGCAGAAGGTTTGCTGGGGAAATGGCTTTGATGGACACAGCTATGTGTTACTCAGTAGAAGGAGAAGACAGCAGAGCCTTTTCTCAGTTTGTCGTCTTCACTCTCAGCATTCTTCACCTGCATCAGAGACCAGGAAAAATAAATAAATAACCCAAGCACCCACGCTGTCCAATCACAGTTCTCGTCTTCACCATGTGGTATTTCCACAGCTCCCATAGCCCTGATGTGTAGTCAGATTTCTGAGGAGGCACATGACAGCTATGGCGTAGTGAACTCCGGGAACCCGAAGCCCGTGCACATAACTGTCGTAGGCTCCACATGTCCCTTTAATTCACAGGCATAAATTAAGCTTGGGTCTCGTTATGTGACGGATATTGATTGCAACAAATCTGTGCTCAGCTTCCGAGTGGACTGAACAGTCCTTTGAAAACCACCTTTATGTAACCAGTTGGCTGGAACTTACAGTTCCTGAGAAGACATTCGGACTATGTTTACATTTCAACTTGAGAGTTGGACTTGTGAGACAGAAGGGGTTTGAGTTAGGATGAGGATTAACGGAAAAGTTCAACATGTTGGGAAATACATATTTTTACGCCAGGTTTGATATGGATGAAGCAAACATGTCACATAATCAGTGAGGTTTAGAGGAGCAGGAAGGTGGGTTGTATTACCTCCGGACAGAGCCAGGTAAGTTGTTTCCCCGTTCTCTTTCCGCCTCGGTGGCTGTATCCTCATATTAACTGCACAGACACGAGACTGGCACCAATCCTCTCGTCTGACTCTTGGCAAGAACCCAACTAAAGCAAAAATTATTTACCAAAATGTGGAGCTATTCCTTTAAGGTTGAGGCAAAAGTACAGACAGTTTTAATGCCCACTGATTTAGGATTGAGATTAAATTAACATAAAAGCTGCTCTTATTTTAAACTGTCGATTTGGTCAGGATTTAAATTAGATCGGGATTAACCTTCCTAGTAGTTCAGGATCTAGGGTTTAGCAAAAGAAGTTGAATTTGAATTAGGCACTGTTGGACAGGGATCAGGTTAGACCTCAGGAAGTGAATAAGGATGAAGCTACAATGATATGTGAGCAGCGGTGAGCTTTGCAAGGAGAACAGAGGCAGCAGAATTGGGTGGGTACAGAATTCATAAGCCTAATGGGTCTAATTGCCTAACAGGATTTATTGATGTGTAATTAAATAAAACTGTTAACCCTTGTATATCTTCTCATTGCTTCTCCCGGTCTCTCCCTCCATCGGTGCCGCTCTTTCTCTCCACCTCTCTCCTTCCCTTAACTCTTTATTCTCTCCCCTTTTCCTCTCTCTCTCTCTCTCACTCCACCCTCATGCAAGATGACAGAGACGACAGGTCATATTTAATCCACGAGCCGTGTCTATCTGTGTGCTTCAGCCTTGGTGTTTCTGTATTCCAGTCAGAAAGGCTGAGTCACACTTACGGTAAACTGCATGCGCACGGAGTGGATGTGTGTGTGTGTGTGGGCGAGGACCGATTCTTAAGATGCAGTGATCAATACAGCAGATGAGAATCTTTCCCTCTCCTCTCTAACGTCCTTGTCCCATGTCCGACACCGTCTGGGACATGTCATCAAGGACGCTCGTGCCCATATGTGCGCGGGCACACACAAGCACGCACGCAGCGCACGCACGCAGGTTAAGGGAATTAAGCCTTAAGTGAGGGAAGACATGGGGATGGAGGGAAGGTATGGGAGGGGGAGAGTGGTAGGCCAAGACGACCTGCAGGAGGCGGAGGAGATAATGGAGCTGCTGTCTGCTTGAGAGGAAACTCAATTTGCTGTGCAGAAGGAGAAGAGGAGATGAAAATGAAAGAGAAGGCGATACAGGAAGATGTGGAGATAATCCGGTTTCTGTCTTAAGGCCGCCTTGGATGGTATTCTCCTACACCAAATTCACTTTTATTCAGCCATGCTAGCAATGCAGCTCTACGACCGGCGCTGTGGTGTCATAGAATATCTCAACAACAACTGGATGGATTACCATGAAATTTAGTACAGACACTGGTCCCCAGAAGGTGGTTCCCTTAAAGGTCAAAGTTTTCATTCATGCTGTGAAATATGTCAACATTTACTTAATGGAGTGGCACCAAGTGTTTCGTTTTGTGGAGTTTTTTATGAAGTATCTCAACAGCTACTGGACGGATTGTCGTGAAATGCGTTTCACACATCCGTGCCCCCCCCTCAGGGTGAACTGTTATAACTTTGACTTTTCCCTTCGTGCCGTCAACAGGTCGGAAATTCAGTTTGTACAATACTTGGGTTTCTGACCAAAGCACCCGCAGGAACCGTAGCATTGCTGACGGCTGAATTCCATTTAGCTGCTTCAGCTTCAGGGTCCTGCTGTCGCTCATGCTGGCTCACTGTCACAATGTCGTTCCTTACCGGGACACACGGCGCCGTCGCTAGTGTGACGAGCGACATCTTTTCTTACTGTTACAGGTCAAAATATCTGCTGAGAAAAAAGACCTATTGTCAGCGGACAAAACTGCGAACGGCTGATCATTGATTGTTGGTGCGGGAGGTGAAATCAGGACTTTGATTCCTAGAGATTAGCCTTTGGAGAATAAAGGATTTTCAGGATTTCTGTGACTTTAGTTTCACTTTTAGAACAGTATTACGTTTACGCTGCTGCTCTCATTGACGGCAGCTGCTTGTTAACTGATGCCAGTGGACTCAGGTCCAGCATTTTAGAACCATGAGGACCTGTGCTCCAAACATCGGCTTAGCAACCACAGTGCAGATTTACTGTTAGCTGACTGCTGGTTTATGTTATTTTGATAGAGGAGGAAAGACAGCTGAGGAATACACACACACACACACGCGCGCACACACACACACACACACACACACACACACACATAAAAACTGGTCACTGTTGTGTTGTTGTATAGTGCTGCCAAAGAACACCCGTAAACACAGACACTCTCCCTGTCCATCTGTCCTCTCACACACATTTTTCTTTTCTTTCTGTACATCTCTCTCTCTCTTACACACACACACACACACACACACACACACACACACACACACACACACACACACACACACACACACACACACACACACACACATAGGAAGAGCAGGGGTGTTTTGGCTGGATGCTCTGTTTGGCAGATAACACAATGTCACATGAGTTTTACTGGCCTTTATAGTCTGGTTAAGAGAGAACAGAATCTTCATTTCAGTAACGGAGAAGAAGAACGGGAGGAGAAAGAGAGGGAGGAGGAGCCGAGCGGGAAAAGCATCCAGACAGACCGAACGGAGAGTGAAGGAGATTGATGTGTAGGAGGACGTGGTCTACTAATGCTGCTGCTTGAGTGCAGTGCCTGAGCTGGTCTGAAGGTACTTTGTACTCTTTTCAGTCTGTCATAGTCCACTGCAGCTTTTTAGGATGACGTTGTTGATTTTAATCCCGAGATCAGTCGTTTACCCGCTGTTTTATAGTGCATTCAATTTAAAGCTAAATTAAACCTGCAGTATATTTTTGGCCACTTGGGGGCAGTGGAAACAAGTTGTGAACGCAACGTTAACATATCATCACATTTTATGTTGAGATGTTGAACTTTTTAGCAAACGCTTGTTTCCACATCCAGCAGCTACAGAGCAACATGATCATTCATCAGGACCTGGTGTTTGCGTCACCTGATGAATCCAAGTCCATTTCTCCCTCTCTTTTAGCTCTCGTTTTGGTCTCCACCAGCTCCTGAGGCTCTTTAGCTGCTAAACGCTCCTCTGTGTTCACCAGCTGGTCCTTGACTGAGTCCGTCTGCTGTTTGCTGCTTAGCAGGTAGTGGACAGTGGCTTTTTTTTTTACAGCTGTTTCTCGGAAAACATCTGCCTGCTGCGGCTGAAAACGACGCCGTGAGAGCGGTGAGACTGAACCAGCGCAGACAAACAATGACCTGAGACCCGACACTGAGAGCGACACTTTTCACTTAAAAATAGTAATAACATTTATAATTTGTATTATAAAAATATTGATTATAGTCACTTTAAATCAATATTTTTACATTAACACTGAATCAGGGGCCACTCAAAGTGACGAACTTTCACAAAATTATCATCCAAGTCTGCAGCTTCTGGCCTCTCTAAGCTTATTGTTTTGATTTACGGTTCAGTCTCACAGCTCTCATCCGCGCTGTTTCCAGCAGCAGCAGTGTTCAACAACAAGCTCTGCTAAACCCACTGTACGCTATCTGGGGGAGACAAAATTAGCAACCAGCTGGCGAAGTACGTTTAACATTTAGAACTGAAAGAGCTAAACGGAGCTAAAATATGGTGCTTAAATCCATCAAAGCAGTCTTGCTGTGAGTTTGTTCTGGAATCTTCTTCTCCACCGCGATGTGTGAAAAGTCATTGTAAGTGAGGTGGACAGAGTAAGACACAGCTGGAGGTTTCAGACCAAGGCGTCACACTCAGCCTTAGCCAAGGGTTTCGGTTGGGCTGCTGCAGCACTCTCACCTCCGCATTTACTGCTCACTTCTCTATATCCCTGTCACCTGCAGTATCTTTTGTTTTAATAATAGGGAGACGTTTGTAGTAATTTGTGTGGGTGATTTGTAGTGTCCAAAGTCAAACAGCCTCTTCAGCTTGAGCTAAATAAAGTTCAAATGTAGTTTTTGATCAAGAGCAGATCTTAAAAAGGATAGTACTGTCAAGAGTGACAACTTTGTGCTGTTTCGCTTACTGTCATATTGTTTCGCTTACATCAGGTCATATGATGCAATCGAGAAGTGATGAAAGTCTTTTGCACAAAAATGTAATTACGTGTGACTGCAATGCTGCCAATTTAATGGTTAATCACAATCATGACAGCACCGCATGCATTAATTGGTTTAGCGAGAAAATCGCCTCAAGAAAATTGTATAAATCTGATCATGACGCAGCCTCTCGCAAAATTTAACTGAAGTAATTCACAAATTAATCGCTGAATTCTTTCCAACAATTCAATTGTGTGTTAATTACTTATTTAAAATAACCTGTGACATTTTCAAAATCCACATAATCAGGATATTATTTGCTGATATTCCTACTATCCAACCAGTCGGCCACCAGTATGAGAAGAAAACCAGAACAGAGAGGAAACAGAGAGGGATTGAGAGAGGTAAAAATAGAGGAGGAGGGGGGTAGCATGGAGGTAACGGAGAAGGGAGGGGCAGGAGGTACTAGGGGAATACAGTCAGAGAGAGAGAGAGAGAGAGAGAGCGAGGCTGCAATGAAAGAGGCTGATGTCATCCCTCTGAAGCAGCCAACCAGAGAGCAGCAGGGAGGGAAAGGAGGGAGGGATGACAGGCAGAGCTCAGAAGGGTGTGTTTTATGTACCACTGCAGCATCAGTGCAAAAAAGAAACGAGAAAAGGCACGACTCAGTGGAGAGGAAAGAAAAAATAAAGAGAGAGACAAGAAGCAAGACAAGGAGAGGAGGAGAGAAAAGAAGAGCAGAGGAGACAGAGGCGCAACACCTGCAGAAGTAAGATGAAAACAATAGCATCTCACCATGCTTCCTGCGTCTGGGTTTCCATGCATGAATGTGTGTGCGCATCTGTATCCACGCTGATCAGTGTGTGTTTGTGTGTATAGGTGTGTGTGTGTGTGTGTGGACCGGGGGATGTGGATGATGTCTTACATAATACGATGGCAGATATGAACAAGTGTGCTGGCTGATCTGGGTGTGCACTGAGCTAAAGGTGTGTGTGTGTGTGTGTGTGTGTGTGTGTGTGTGTGTGTGCGTTTGTGTCACTGTACATACGTGCCTGTGGGTGTATGTGTGTTCTTCCCCCTCTGTCTGTTTTCACTGTCTAAACCTTTGAGATGACCATTCAGGGTTTTCCATGTGCAGACAAACAGGCTCTGTGAGGGCAAATCTGCCTGTAGGGAGTGTCTGATTGGCCTGACACAGCTTTTCAGTATCTGAAAAGCATCTGCAGCAGCACATTTTTATGAATATTGAATGAAACAATGCACTGTACAACAATATAGTGGTAAATTATTCAAGACTGATTTGTGGCATGCGTCCTTTCATGCCAAAACTCTCAGACACACTTCTGTCAGGAATGATTTAGTTCTTTTTCATCTCCATATCTGCGAAATCACAAGCTCTGTGTGCGTCCTGGCTTCTCCCGACTGACTCACACTGTCTACCTCTCTCTCCTCAACCCCTGATGTTGCAGACGGGGCGGTAGATTTACGTTGTTCTGCGGGTGGTGTTTTCTTGTGGCAGCGATTTCATAGCGTGAGCGCGGAGTGCCACAGGGCAGAGACTCGGGCTTCCTCACCTGTCGGCTCTCATGATTTGAAGTAAGGCGGCAACTTATCAACTATTCTGCAGAAAAAGAAAAAGAAAAATTCAAAAAGCTTCAGTCCGTCTTGTCCGAACACTGGTCCAAAATCCAAAGATAATTCAGTTTACTATCATGTATGACTAAGGAGAGCATCCAATCCTCACATTTAAGGCGCTGGAACCACTGGATGTTTGGCATTTTTGCTTAAAAAATGACTAAAACGATAATTTTACTATCAATCGACTAATCAATTAATTGACTACTCATTGCAGCTTTAAGCGCTTAAGGCAGACAAATGTACAAAGAGGATTCATTTCACTTTGTGTCTTCTGCTCCTTGGTGTGTGTGCCCCTTTCATACTCTCACCAGGTTTCTGTTTGTCTGTTTACTCTGGAATTCCTCTTTTCACTCATAGCAACGTCATTTAAGCCACACAAACATCTCTGCCTCCCTTTCTGTCGTTCGCATTGTGGGGTTTTCTCACCGTGACTGCATTGGCAGCGGATCGCCTCAAAGTAGGCCAGAACCTGAGAGGAGGAGGCGGAGGAAGAAAGGAGAGGAGAGGCAGGAGGACCGAAGGAGGGAAAGTTGATAAGCTCAGGAGAGAACGGAGGGGATAATAGAGGGTGAAAGACAGGCTGAAAGATCGGCGAGGTTTAACGGCGGGGAGGAGGAAAGATTTAGTCCAGGAGAGAATGAATCCAAAAAGAGCAGGGAAAGAGAGGATGGGTGGACAGATAGGGAGATGAAAAGAAAGTCTGGGCTGGGAATAGGATGAGAGAGGTAGAGGAGGAGGAGGAGGAGGAGGAGGGAAAGTTAGGGTCGACTGGCGTAGGAGGATTTTTTTTAGTCCAGTGTCTTTCTTTGTCCCCTCCAGTCACGCTCGACAGTAGACAAGTTGCCCGAAACCGTCTGGGGGGATTTTATATCAACGCTCATTTGTACTTCTCAACCTCCAAACTGACAGACGAGAGGAGACGTGCAGTTTACAGTGATAGCAGATTTACCACTGGGGTTTTTAAATAATGGGTCCTCGGGGTAGACGAAATCCAGCTAAGCAAGCTAATGTTAACGCTCGGGTTTGGTTGAGAAGGCTTTTTCCCTGGGAAATGGTCCTAAATATACAGAAATGCATATTTATGGATACAACCGGGATATTGTGCTGAAAGACTGAAAGAATTCACAGTCATCATCCAACCATCCAGCTGATGATCCATGTAGAAGACACGGAATTAAATGAGTGGTCCTGTATTGCAGCGCAGAGCTACTTAGCCGTAGTAATGTAGGTATAAGACAAATATAAGCTCAGGGTCTTGTTTCTTTATCGTAACCCTGTTTACAGAGAATCCAAACTTCCGGACTGCTTTATAGTATTTTGAAACAGTATGTTTTCACTTTCACTTTCGCACTTTCTCACATTCAGGATTTCTCTCATTGGTCAGCATGAAAAAAAATCAGGCAGTTTACTTTCCACATTCTGGGACAGATCATTGCTATGAAAAAAACCTTGTGGCATCGCGGGTACTTACGTCATTGTCACTTGCTTTCATCCATATTCACAGAACATGACTCTAGTCTTAAGATCTGAAGTCCTAAAACATGCCTGAACATTAGCCTCTTCTGTCGAGCTGTGACGTTTAGCCCGCAAAATTCTCGGGCTTATGGGAAACTGAAACAGGTTGCCTCAACAAGGATATTAGATCATTTTTCAAAGGATCTAATGTCATCCTTGGCTAAACATGTGAAACTGTTGACAAAGGTTGTGTTCTGAGGCTGGATCTATAGTTATTAGCGTAGTTATGACAATACAGGGGTTTTGACAGTTTTCTTACTTCTGGATCACAACCTTTAAAGTTCCGGTTTCACTCAGCTCTCGATGCCGGTAAAAGCAGAACAGAGTCACTGCCTAAGCTCACACACAGTGGAAGTCCCAGTCCTGAACAGGGCTTTTTCCAAATGAACCTGTAACCCCACAAATTCGTGTGGATAGCCAGTGGTACGCTCCTCGGCCTCGGAAGCAATGCAACGTTAGCATTGCTACCGTAGTCAGTATGCGGACGAACAGCCGAAACCCCACAACATCATGTAGTACGGTGAGCTAATGATGTGCTCCTTGGCTCTGGAACCTGTTTCAGACAGTTGCCAGAGCCGTCTTAGAAAGATTTTTCAGTCCCCATAATAGTGCCAAAAAAAAAAAAGTAGGTATCAATTAAGACGCCTTCTCGGCTTCCATGTAAGTCCTGTACTTGTACTGGTATTTAACGTTAAGTCAGAGTCAGACAGCTGCTTTCTATCTGACTGTGGAAGCGTCACTGTACCTTGTAGGCGGCCAGCCAGACTCTCTGACCTCGTGGTAGCATCTGGATTTGTACAACGGTGTGTTTGGACTGAAAGGACAACGTGAATTTCTCCTGTGCTGGCAGGTCTATAAAGTCAATAAAAGTCCCAGGAGAAAGGTTGAGGATGCAGTTCAGCGCCAGACTAAAAGGTCTGAGCTGCAGGACAGTGGGTCAGAAGGAGGTCTGGGCCCAGAAAATTAGATTAGTCTGACTTTTGCTTTTTCTCAGTTCCTCCCTTAATCTCTGCTGCTCACTTCCTCTGTATTTCTCATCTGAAACTTTCTTATCCATCTTCATCCAGTTCTCTCATGCCCCCGCTCCCTCCCCTCTGATTCATCCCTCCTCTCTTCTGGCCTTTCTTTCCCTTTTTCTCCCTCTTGTCTTTCGGTTTCTCCTCGACAGAATGAGGCCTTTGTGTCGAGAAATGGGAGGAATGCCTCTTACTGTATGTTCCCCCTCTTCCTCTTCTTCTTGTCATAGTCTCGGCTCTTCTTCCTACATCGTCTCCCTCCTTCAACCCTTATCTTCCTCTGGATGGGTGCCCGCGAGCACGCGTGTGTGTGTTTGTGTGTGTGTGTGTATGTGTGTGTGTGTGTGTGTGTGTGTGTGTGTCGTTGGATGGGGGTGCGTCCATTAGCTCGGATTAGGGACTGTAGGCGGATTTAACAGCGCCTCTGTGTTTGGGGCTAATCTAACTTCAATGGCCTTAGCACATGCAGTGAACACACGTGTGAACATACACACACACACACAAGCCCACAAGCGCACACGCACGCACGCACACGTCCACACACTTACATACACACACGCGCACGCACTTATATCCTGCTACAAATATGTGCCTTCTGTGTTTTTCTGGCCAGTGTGGTTGAACCGTGACAAGAGTCCATTCATGCCGCGACCGCAAACACAGAGGACACTTTATCAGCCAAACATCTGACCAACAATATCATCAGTCACTCAACTGACAAATGACCACATGGTGAACCATATTTCGGACTTAGCGTAAAGAACAGTGACCAGCGGCAGACTCACATGTGACGTAAATCTGAGTCATAACACACAAGTGTTTTCCCATACGTGGGCAAGTTGTGAATAGCGGGAACCTTTCAGTCTGCAAGATGAGACACTATATTTCACCTTTGTGAAATATAGTGTCTCATCTGTAGTGAATATATGGCACAACTCGGCCATTTTCCAATAAAATATATGAGAGGCAAGACTTGCACATACGCCATTAAGTTGTTTTTCAAGCAAAAAGTCCAAACATTTTCTGGTTGTGAGGATGTGTTGCTTTTTCCTTGTCTTACAGGAAAGTAAACTGGGTATCTTTGGGTTTTAAACTGTTGGCCACACAAAATGTGAAAATGTGTGCTCAAACGTTAAAGACGTTAAAATGTGTGCTGATCGTGTGATTATCGCCCTGGTTTTTTAGTTGATATTTGTCTTAGAAGTGATAAAACTCCTAAAAATATAGATAAAACATTTACCTACAACTACAAAGGTTTGTCGATTTTGATTAATCAATTCAAAGAAAATTAATTGCACCTATTTGGAATTGATTAACTGTTTTGAATTATCAACTGATCAAATATCAGTGCTCTCTGAATTTCAAATGAAATCTTTGGGTTTTAAATTTTGAAAACCTGAAAAACTTGAAAAAGATTATTTTACAGGATAAAAAAAATCTTTTTTTTTAAGAGACATATTTAATAAATACATACACCTATAGGGTACATACATAAATACCTATATACACAAACAAAAAAAAGTCTTGGGTAACAAAAACCCTTTTGGCATCGTACTAATTAATTCAGACATAAAAATAATGTCCCTTATAATGCAAAATTATGAGCGAGCCTTTTAAGAAGCAGAACCTTCCTCGTGCTTGTCATTTATCTCCTCATACCTGCAGTTTGTCCCTGATGCCATAACTTTTCTCAAAGCCGACCATCTGTCTCCCTGAATTTGGGGGATATTGACGAGTTTGTGTCGCTGCACGTTAAGAAGCCGCACAAAAGGCGGAAAAAAAGAAGGGAGAAATGTTTCCAAAAAACCAGACGGCTGCTTTAACACATTGCAGACCAGTCGTGTCCTGCCGAGGAGGAGAGGCAGGTGGGAACTGAGACAATGGCAAAAACTGTGTGTGTGTGTGTGTGTGTGTGCGTGTGTGTGTGTGCGCACATTTATATACGTTTGTTTGAGAGAGAGAGAGAGAGAGAGGTGAATCGAGGAGATACAGGGAGTGGCACCGGAGAGAAAGCGAGGGAGAGGTGTGGAGGGATGGAGTGGGGGATGGGAGAAAAGAAGGAGGGGCAGCGTGGGGGATGGGGGAGAGAAACATTACTGTGTGCTGCTGGAGTCAGGGGGTTACCATGGTGATGGGGAAAAGACAGAATGGGATGGGAGTGAGACTGGCTTCATACACACACACTTACAACACAATATAAAATTGACATTTTCACCGACTGATTGAATAATATGATAAGGATCAAATCTCCTTTTAATTTAAACCTTCCTTCCTGTTCCCCGAGAGTGGGGTGAGGGGAGGACGAGGACGATGCGGAGGAGGAGGAGGAGGAGGAGGAGGAGAGGGAAAGATGCCGGGGAGGGATGAAGGAGAACGGGAGATAAAGAGAGAGGCTCTCTGAGTTGAGTGGAGATGAAGAAATGCGATCTCCCGCCTGGGAGCGGTGTAACTCGGAGACAGAGTTGGGGCTTTTTGGACAAAGGACATAAGGACATGATCAGACAGGTTGTTTTTTTTTAAGTGCTTCCCAGAGGACATTTACTTAATTAAGCCTTTCTACAACGGCCCTGAGAGCTCAACGCTCTTAAACCTAGACAAAACATGATAGAGAAAACAATGCGCAGAAGAAAACGGCTTCATCAGTTTGGTAACAAATGAGAAAACAACCAAACACAGACACGCAGTGCAAAAGCAGAAAGCACAACAGTCATAGAGACGCACTGGAAATTAGTCCCTGAACAATTTACTTCACTTAGTCAAAATGAGCAATCCGTGTTCTAAGCGCACGATTCCGATATTATGTCCCAGTGTTTGAAGGGGTGAGCCAGTAATCAGCCAAAGGCTAACGCTAGGTTAACAGCAGATACCTGCAACAGCATGTGAGTCCAAAAAGACTGTGACTCCTTTCTGTCTTCAGCGTGACCTGTAGTGTTTCTCTACTTGGTTGTGTTTTTCTCATTAGGCGGATTTTTTTTTTCATTTGCTTGTGTTTGGTCGATCTGCATGTGTGCTCCTGCCACCCTGTCTCCTAGAAAGGATGTGTATAACAACTACTTTTTGCAGGAAGCGTGTTTGCAGGCTACAGCCTGGACTCCCGTGCGCTTTGTACGCCCACCATCCACCCCAACCACCCCATGTGTGACTCTGCGGCCATTAATAAATGCAGTGCTTCATTCATTCGAAAGCGAATGTCGCTTCTGAGCATGATCCGTCCAGATGAAGCCGTTTTCTTCAATTGCTTGTGTTTTCTAGGTTTGAAGCGCTTTGAGCTCTCGGGGCCGCCGTACCTTTGCTGTCAATTCATCACAGAAGTGACTTTTATCCAAGTGTTTGTGTCCCGAAACGAAAGCGCCGATCCTCTTGAGCTGGAGAGCAGCCGCTGGGCTTGACCTCACACCTTGACGATCAAGAGGACGAGGTTATTAAGTGAAGAGCCAAAATCAAAGCGCAGGGTAACTTCTTCCACCTGCCAGCAGGGATTAGGTGTGATGTGAGTGTCTGCTGAAGCTGCTGGGGAGTCTCTGCTCTCAGTGGATTGGCGGCAGCTGTGAAGAAAAAAGGTTCAGAGTCTGAGGAGGGGAGCCAGATGGGCCGCTGGGTTGTGGTGGGTGGAAGCGAGGGTGTGTGTAGGCGGGTGGGTGATACTGCGCGTGTGTGTGCGTGATGAAGATGGTGCAATCATTTCTGTGGAACTATGTATGTAGGATCATTTTTTCTATTTAGGCTGGCTACGGCCTCAGGCCTCACAAAGGTTTGCAGCCACGTCCTTTTTGCTCACTACGGAAACCTAGAAGTGCCATTTTAAAGCCGCTACAACCATTGGAGGTTCCCCATCCCATATAACCAGTCATGAAACGGATGTAGACATGTGAATTCCCAGAAGCAGGTTCACAGAACCCCCAAATGCCAGACTCACAATCTGAAAGAGGACACACACCAGACTTATACAGCTGTGTACAAGTAGAGAATCCCAGGTCCGTTTGACTTTCCCCAGGACTGACAAAGCAATACAGGCCTTTATACAGTATACATATAATGAAAGCCCATAGAAAAGAAACATTAAATATATATATATATTGTGAAACCTGAAAAAGAGCATGTTTATGTTTATGTAGTAGATTTCTCATTAGAGCCTGATTCACTTTTATCCATTTTGTGCAAAAACACAATCAGATGCAGACACGGCAGAGAGAGTTTGCAACAAATGATGCCTTTATGCCAGTAACCTAAGAATCAACAGTGGATGAGTCTCAGCAGATAACGATTGGCCTGTTTGGGTCCTCAGAAGTCTGAGACATTTCCTGCCTCAAACCTGTTTTTGTTCTAGTTCTCTCTCAGAGAAGAGGGAGGAGACACAGAGTGGGTCTTGCTCACCGATCTGGTCGGTCAGCAGTGTTCTCACGGCGTCGGTTGACTTCACCCGTCCCGCACGTGATGTATAATCCTGCCGCGTATTGACAGAAGTTGCCGTACGACGAACCGTCTCGCTGGCTGGGACACCTCGTTCGTTCACCGAGGCCGGGGCTGAGGCTCGACAGCATCGCTCCGCACTTATCGCTGTTGACGTTGACATGAGTTCACGTTTTAATCCAGACTTTATTAACATCATTAGATTAGATTGGTCAATTACAGTCTACTAAGAGGATTACCTCATTTAAATACCTCGTAGATCCCTCTGTAACGTGACCTGTTTCATGCTGGTATTTTATTGTTCCTTTCACTTATCTCACTGACGGTTAAATTACTGTATAAGTCCCTGCTGCCTCCTCTCTCTGCTCTCTCCTCACTGTTTATTTTGTGTGAAGGCAGTGATAGATGTATGCCCAGAGCGCTCTGTTACACTGTGGCCTCTCACAGCTGGTGCCACTCGCCCCCTCGGCTAAATCTAATAGACCCCAGCCGAGCCCGGGAAGCCGCCCAGCGCGGAAGCTGTTGTTTATCCGGGAACATACCGTCGCTAATGACTGATTTACGCGCTCCCATGCACTTGCTTCGTTTGTCGTGTGGAGAGAGGCAAATAAGAAACAAACACGTGAAACTGGCTTTGTGCCTGCAGAGGTGTGTGTGTGTGTGGGTGTGCGGTCGGAGGAGGGCGGGGGTAATCCAGAGGTGGCTAAACAATGTCACGCCAATAAGAGCTGATTTGAATGTGAAAAGCTTTGGGTTGTGCTCTGGGACCAGCGGGTAATTTGAAAAGGAAATAGACAGAAGTGGTAAACAAAGGCAAAATTCAATAGTCCGACAAACATACATATCTATAGACGCTGGAGCTGAAACGATCAGTCGATCAATAAAGTGTTTTTGGACCGTTGGCCGGGGAAAAACAAAAAGCCTGTCACCTTGTTCTTTCGAAAAACTGGGACAGATTATTCAAGAACATAATCAACAGATAAATGAAAAAAATCAGTAGTTGCTGCCCTAATAGAAGCAGGCACTGAGAGGCTGATGGACTAATAGTTATCTAATGAAATCAATAATAGGCTTTTTTCGTCCTCTCGATTCTTGCTCAAAGCGTTTCTTCTTTTTCATTATCTGTTCTTTTTTTTATTCCACGTAGCGTGTTGTTGAGATCAACTGGATTTCAGGTTTTTGGATTGAAGGAAGTTTTCAGTGTTTCAGTGTTTCTGAGGAACAAAACTAAGAGTTTGCAGCTACACCAGCTGCTCTCTGGTCAAGTTTCCATCCGAATTTGGTGCAAATTTTAACAGAATTTCCTGAAAATCGGCAAAAAGAAAAACAGGATTAATGCATGATTCCATCCACTACTGTTATGTAAATATTAGGAATTGCACGCATCAAGATAAACAGTTTATGGATCTGTGTAATCCATCCTGAGGGGACCATGAATGTCTGAACCAAGTTGTGTGGCAATCCATCCAACAATTGTTGAGACATTTCACTCACATCTACAACTGGTAACCTCTTGGTGGCACAGGAGGAAAAGTCAGGGGATCACCAGAGTCAGTGGGAGTCATCCTCTGGGGAGCACGAATGTACACATTTCCATGGCAGTCCCTCCCATCGTTGCTGAGACACTTCAATCTGGGAAAAAGTGGTGACCAGCTGAAAGACCGGCATTGCCCTCAGTAGAACCAGACCATTAGCATAGCTAAGACGTCTCAGCCAGCGGTCATACCCATCACCAGAATGTTATTTGGGCAAATCTAAAGTGTCTCAATTAATGGGGGTTGGATGTGCTTCTCCTGCTAATAGCCCTTCTTTTATGTTTGAAGCTGATAAGACAGGGGAGTTTTCATATTTAAGTCTTGCCTCGAGCAAGACATGTCCCCGGTATAGAGCCAGAAAGAGAAGCTGCACCGACGAACAGAATGGCAGAAAAGTAGATAATGATGAAAGAATAGGTACAAGCAGCGAGAAAACAAAGGAAGAGAGGAGGAAGACGACAGCGGGTAGTTGGAGGCCTGTCAGTGGATGTGCTTTGTTCCTGGGTCAGAAACCTCCTCGTGTTGAGTTATTCATCTCCGCTCATCCACAGGGACTCCCAGTCTATGAGATACGCACACAAAGGCAGCCTAACACGGACACCAGGCTGTGTGTGTGCACGTGTGTGTGTGTGTGTGTCCCTGCATTCATCGAGTTGAGGTCATTCACTATAAATAAGGGAGCTGATGATGACATCGGAGCGGCGACTTGTGTCTTACACCGTCATAAAGCAGAAAAAAAAACGAGTGCGTCAGTTACCAGAAACATAGCCGGTTGTCACGGGACCGAATGCCGTGGAACTCAATATGGTGAAATCACATCTCATGTCTGGACAATGAACCATCCAGCAGCGGTGGGCGTCCGGCCATGAGGACAACAAACTGACCGCAGATGCAGAAAAGAACAGAATTTAGTGTCAGTTTCACCCAAAACAAAATGTTCATTGTTGCCATAATATAAAGGCTCGTTTTCCAGAAGGCTGTAATTCAGTTTTAGAGGATATAAAAAATGTTCTTCTTGTCACTGCGTTTCAATATTTCTGATACCAACAATTTAAAGGGGGCGTTTCTCGTCTAAAGACCATAGCCCTGATGATGTCATCATGATGTCATCGGGGTCATCTCGGCTTGGGCTTGAGACTCGCATCGAAAACTTGGGACGCGTTCGAGTTCGAAAGAGGAGGGTATTGCATTGGTGCTATGTTGACCCCATGCTAGGTCCATCTTTAACTCGGCGGTTATCCAAAAAAAAAAAAATCTGCCTCTCTGTCTCACACAGGTGCACAAAATTCCTGTTGCATTATTCCGATGTGCACTGTCTTAAAATAGGGCTGCAGCACGTGACAACGTGGAGCCAAAGAAACGTTTGCAAGGGGCAGAGGAAACGAAGGTTTTTACACACGTACTGTGACAGGTGACGCAACTCCAACCCTAATCGGCAAATCCCGCGGCTTGGAAGAGAACCCAGGCTACCGCAGCAGAAATGCTGAGTCACTGTGGTTCGGGGAAACAAACCCACATCTTGACGGTGATGAAGTCAGCACACACACACACACACACACACACACACACACACCAGCCCGGTCTGTTATGTGTATATACTACTAGATTGTTTTGACACACACACGTTGAGACTGTCCTCCTGAAAAAAGAACGAGCCCATAGGCCGGCTTTGCCAGCAGCTTATTACAACCCAGAGTTGTGTTTTATCGTTAGGCGTCCTTGCTATGAAACAAAGTCCGCATTAGGAGGAGGCTGGGATGGACGGACAAGTTGACAAAACACAGGACCGTCACGCAGGAAGCCGCCGTTTGTCTCCCTTTTAAAACAGTGTTGTGTTTCCTGTAACCGTGACCCTTCCACAACCCGAACTGCTTGTTTATTGGTGTAGCCGTGACGACGACGGTCCTCTAACCTCAACAAAGAACTTCTTTTATCCCAAACCACAATTTTTTTTCCCTAAACCTAACCAAGTGGTTTTGGTAGTCTTTTTTTTTAACCGAACTTTGACCGCTCCATGCGCTTAACAACATGTTTATCATTGTCATCGTGACGACGAAGGTCCGGTGCGCCACCACGGTCGGATAAGAGGGTAGGGACCGACGATCTATATAGTCGTTCAGGCTGGAGGACCCGTTGAATGCGTTTTTTTTCCAGAGTAACAAGACAAGACAAGTCATGGGGGGTTGTTAAGGACTTTGACACCAGAGACTCACATCCAGCATGTGGTTGGGTTTAGGCAACGACGGCACTTTGGTAAAAGGATTGGAAAAGACGGTGATTTGAGGTGAAACCAATGCAGGTAACATGACATGGCTCGTGTTTCAAGTCACCCTTGACTTTTTCCAACATTTAACCAAGACCGTGATCTTCCCACAACCTTAGCCTTGGGCTTTGAGGCGCCCAAACAGAAACGCAGAAGCCCTAATGATCCATCTCATTGCCACAAGCAGGTATTGTCAGGAAAATGAATGAAATGTGTTGTCATTGAACGTTTGGCAGATACGTTCATTGAAGACGCTTCCTCGTTGTGTTAATAACTGTATATGAATAGTATATAAATGAATTAAACGACTATAAATGTAATTTCTAGGAGACAGGCTTTCACACACTCCCATCATCTCCCTCCCGTTCGCACACAGACAGAGACATGTTTAACTCAGTGGTGCTTTATTAAGATGACAGTTCGATTAGATATTCATGAGGCCTGATGTGAAGGACATCAGCGGCGTGATCTACAGACGGACACACACTCACACACACACTCACGCACACATTTAGATGAAATCACCTCTGGGTTGCTCGCCCAGCCTCTTTGCTCCAGGCTGTAGCATGGTCAGCATTCTTTTGTGTGTGTGTGTGTGTGTGTGTGTGTGTGTGTGTGTGTGTGTGTGTGGAGTAGTAAATGTGAGGTATGTAATGAATAATGAATTTAGGTGAATTTAGGTTACGCGGCCACCTGGGAGGGGGAAACTGGAAATAGCTCTTTCTCTCCTCATCTTCATGTGTCTCTCTTTGTGTGTGTGAACATGTGTGTGTGTGTGTGTGTGTGTGTGTTTTATGGCCTGTGTGTGCATTCAGGGGGAAGTATTCCTCTAATGTCTCCCCTCCCTCCCTCTTTGCCTTTGCTTAATCTCTCCATCCACATTTCCCAGTTCTTTCCTGAAGATCGGAATCTATCAATGAATTAATTTCTCGCTCTGTCGCGCACTATCCGTCCACCTGCAACCCCCCCCCCCCCCCCCCCCGTCTTTACTCTGTGATCCCCACCCCCTGGTCCCCTCCTGCCTCTGGCCTCCCTGTGGACCGTCCCACCTGCACCCGCCCTGCCCTACCCTCCTCCCATATCTCCCCCCATTCCTCCCAGTGGACTGGCTGGTCCACCTGCCTTTTACCCTCTTGAGGAGGGGGGGGGGTTGGGGCAAAGAGGAAATTGGTACAGTATGTTCAGTGTTAACTAATATGGCAGCCCACAGGGTGAGAATTAACAGCATGTATTTCTTTGTCCTTTTAGCCCACAAACATGCCAGAAATTGTGCGTGCCAGTGACACTTTTAAGCCTAATGCCGTGTTTGACCCCTGACCCTGTTTAGCAACTCAAAAATCATACTCACTATTGTTTTATCAGCTCGAAACTTCCTTGCCTTTCCCAATCTTGGGGGGAATGCTTATAACCATTGTGATACGATATGTTTCAGAAGTTTCAGAAGCTGCAGAAAAGGACTCATTACCCCTGTTTGTGGTCTCAGAGACCCCAGCTGTAAAACCTGCCAAAAGACAATGGATTCTCATTGTCTACGGTTGATGTACAAAGGACTTATTATGCAGCACAACCCCTCCCAAATCCCACATAAGACTATTTGGACTTATAACAGTTTGTTCATAAGGGTTCGACCTCTCTGCGGTTGAACTGACTCCCAACATACGTTATATATAATACTAGGTAATATAACTTGGAGGAAAACATACTGTAGATTTCTTTGTTTGTCATTGCATGTAAAGGTGACACTTTACTTTACCCCCCCGATTTAACATTTATAAGCGCCATATAAATATTAAATTAGTAGTTTATAACACACTATAATGTAGTTGTAGGCAGATATAGGGACATTCGGTAACGTACGGTTAACTGTGTCTTACTGTAGCCTATTGTCATTCATTATCTGTTTATACACCTATGGAAGTCGGCAGGAGGAATTATAGTTGCTGGCAAGTACATTAATTAACATTTATATCGGCTCAAAACCTATATAATGTTATAAACCATTAACTTAATGTTCGTAGGTCTATTCAGTGCTTGGAAATGCTAAATATGGGGTGTAAAGTGTTACACCTATATAACATATTTAACATTTAAAACCAGAAATATTTCCTTATTTGGTGTAATAACAATGTTCTGTGGTCATGTCCGTGTTTTGTAATCGAATGCGCAAGCTCATTTTGTGGCTAAGGGAAACTTTGCTACACGTAAGGTTTTAATAAGTTCAAAAACAGAAAAAATATTTAAAAGAAAATGCATCGGTCGATGTTGCAGTTGCACACTGACGTCTACTCCACTTGTTGTGGCGATTATCCAGTAAATTTCACCTGTAGCCACAGACGCTGCTTTTTAGCAAAAGTCCCATCGTCTCACTTTAAGGCTTTTATTTTAAGGCAGTTATTTTTAATATCGATCACTCTCCTAAGGGGCACAGGTTAAAAATATGTGAATGTTGCTTCCTGTGTTAATATGTCCACAGAGATCTTGCAAAACATTAGTATGAAATTGTTTGGCGGGATTGTCAAATTAATGTCAGTCTAACAGAAGAAATAGAAATGCGTTATTACTTATACACTAAGCACATGTAGTTTTCACCTATGGAGGCCTTACACTTTACACTAAATATTGTATTTGCATCATAGCTAAACACTGTCCTTTGCTGCCTTATGGTTGATTGCCAGTCACTTTGGGCATATTTTTAAAAAGGAGTTTACCGATGTTTTCCGGTCTCGAATAACAACCGCAGTCTACCTTTCAATCTGCAGGTACCACCTCGACCAATCCCAGGGTAGGGCAT